>NC_137010.1:6608600-6631100 GCF_032717465.1 Coenobita brevimanus
AAGATATTTGCTCGTGTGTGTGTGTGTGTGTGTGTGTGTGTGTGTGTGTGTGTGTGTGTGTGTGTGTGTGTGTGTGTGTGTACGTCTTTAGCTCCTGTGGGAAATTTCCGAACAGGTAAAGATTTTAAGGTGCTTAGCTCACTTTTATTTCTGTTTTCGTGAGAGAGAGAGAGAGAGAGAGAGAGAGAGAGAGAGAGAGAGAGAGGAAGCAATTAAGTGCAAGAGAGGAGAGGAATAAGTGAAAGGAAACGAAGTGAAGGTAGGAAGAGAGAGAGAGAGAGAGAGAGAGCAATAAAAAGGGCTATACACAAACCAATATATTTAGAAGCCAAACAGAAGCGAAATACATGGCTCCCCTGACTCTCTCTCAATCTTACCTGCCTGCCTCACCTGCCTGCCTCCTTACCTACCTGTGTGCCTGCCTTACCTACCTGCCTGCCTGCTTGCTTACTTATTCATTATTCTTTCTCCGTGTGTCTTTCTCTCCCCGTTCTTCTCCTCATTTATTATTCTCTTTCTCTCTCTCTTTTTTTTTCTTTTTCTCTCTCTCTCCTTTCCTACCTTCCTCCATTTTTTTTTCCCTCTCTTCCTCCTTCCATTGCAGTTTTTTCCCCTTATTCTCTTCTTACCTCTCTCTCTCTCTCTCTCTCTCTCTCTCTCTCTCTCTCTCTCTCTCTCTCTCTCTCTCTCTCCCTTCCCTAAATATTTCACTGCCCATAGATTTTTAGCATTGAATAGATAGTAACATATTTATAGGACTGTATCTGTCTATCTATCTGTCTGTCTATCATTGTCTATCTATCTGTCTATCAGTGGATTTCACCTTCACCCTTGGAACACTCATAATTTCTCCCAGTTGAAGGAAATCGTCTGGTGTTAAGTAAAATCGTCTGGTGTTAAGTAAAATTGTCCGGTAAGTGACAACCCCATCAGTACATCGTCATTATTACTACTACCCCCGGACGATTTTAACAGAAGAGACCGGTTAAAATGGGGGGATTAGATTTAACATTCATTAATCCCCTTATTACAAGAGGATTTCCTTCAGCTGAATCTAAGTGTTTTGTGGCTAGATAACGTAGAAGGCGTCATCGAACTGAAAGGGTTAAAAGATAAGGAAATATTTGATTATCTGTGTAAATTCCATCGTCTGTATATACCTTGCCCTCTGTACTTCATTCTTACCTTCCTATAAAATTTTCCTCTTGCTTTTCAGTCGTGTAATGTGCCGTTTTTTTCGATTTTATTTTATTTTTTCGGGGTGTCTGGAGGGTGAGGGAGAGCTGGTTTGTATAGATTTGTTTTTATTTGTTTTTTTTTATTTTTTTAGTGTTTGTAATTCTCTGACTATGACGCCAATTTGTATTTTATTATTTAGCGTGGATAACTCTGGATAAACCATAGGAGTGTATGATGCGTGTATTTGCGTCTGTCTGTGTCTGTCTGTCTGGTTGAATGTCCGTTTGTCTGTATGTGTATGTTTAATTGCATGTATATTGCATGTAAATATCACACACACACACACACACACACACACACACACACACACACACACACACACAGATAGATAGAGATACTAGTAGATATAATTATTTGCCAAGCTATCAATCTTTATTAATTTATCTATCTGTCCGTCTGTCTGTCTGTCTGTCTGTCTCAGCCAAAGTGCTCTCTCGATGCTGCCATTGGATTCACCTCCATAATTCATAGCCAGGGGGGGAGGGAGGGAGGGAGAGAGGGAGGCACGGTGGGAGGGAGGGTGGGAAGGAGGGAGAGGGGGAGGCACGGAGAAAGGGAGGGTGGGAGGGAGAGAGGGAGGGAGGAAAGTAGAGAAGGATGGATAAATATATGGATGGAATGAGGGAGGGAAGAATGGATACAGGGATTGATGGAATGAGGGAGGGAGGGAAGGATGGATGGATGGATGGATGGATGGAGCGAGGGAGGAAGGGAGGGAAGGAAGGAGAGAGGAATACACGGAAGGAGGGAGGATGGGAGAGAGAGAGAGAGAGAGAGACAGACAGAGACAGACAGAGACAGAGACAGACAGACAGACAGAGGGAGAGATAATGAGAGGAAAGGAGTACTCTTACCAAGGAACAGGAATTAGGAAACAGAGAGAGAGAGAGAGAGAGAGAGGCCATTACTCCTGCCATTGTGCCACTCATTACCACAATTAGAGAGAGAGAGAAAGGAGGGGAGGGGGGGGAGACAGAGGGAGAAAGGAAGGAAGGAGAGGTAGAACAATGAAGGGAAATGGTAGAGAGAGAGAGAGAGAGAGAGAGCAAAGTACGGGAGTTTGAAAGTTAGTGGGAGCGAAAGAATCTGGTATATTGGAGAGAGAGAGAGAGAGAGAGAGAGAGAGAGAGAGAGAGAGAGAGAGAGAGAGAGTTGACCTAACCTTTATCGCTGACCTCTCAAGATTAAAACCTTTTCTTGACCCGTGAAGAAGCAAGGTACGTAGATAGATAGATAGATAGATAGACAGATAGATAGATAGATAGACTTGGCGTGCATATACCTACACCCATTTTACTTGAACTTCGCCTAAATTTTCTTTACATCCTTTCCGTAGCACTTCTTCGTGACTAGCATTATGTTGTAGTGATAAGTTCATGTCTGCAACTCAAGATAGAGGGATGGCAATTTGAGGCCAGTTTAATGTGAAGGGAGTATAGTCTCTCTCTCTCTCTCTCTCTCTCTCTCTCTCTCTCTCTCTCTCTCTCTCTCTCTCTCTCTCTCTCTCTCTCTCTCTCTCTCTCTCTATCTATCTATCTATCTATCTATCTATCTATCTTCCAACCCTGTGCATAGGCTTGATAGTTTGTCCCCTGAGGCTCAATAGTCCTCATACCACACCATGTCACCACTTTAGCGCTCGTGCCCACCGTCCATATTGAATACACGTCAGGGCTGCCTCATTCAGGACTTGTGTGATGGTATGAGCCGAGTCTTATTTTATTTATTCATTTTTTGATTTGATTTTTTTTTTTATACATGTCAAGTCTGTTTTAATTACAACTTTTTTCCTCCTCAAAACAATAGAATCGAACCCACGTCCTTTTGGAATACGGATGACTGACCACTCGACCACCACGTCCATATGCAGATAGATACAAATAGATACAGTAGATACAAAGTGGATAGATAGATATACTATCAGTAAATAAACATGGAAAGGATTACAAGTTATCATCGAAAATAGAGAGAGAGAGAGAGAGATACAGGCAGATAGATAGACATACAAATAGACAGACACACAGATAGACAGACAGACAGACAGACAGGAATAGAAGCACCCACAGTAAATAGACAGAGACAGGAATAGCCATCCCAAGTTAGACAGAAACAGAGAGTCCCCGGAGTGTGAAAGTTAAGAGTGAGAAAGAGAGGGAAGGGGAGAAGTTTTGAGAGTGAGAGAGAGAGAGAGAGAGAGAGAGAGAGAGAGAAATAATTTAAACAAGGTGCAAGGGATGATGAAAGAGAGAGAGAGAGAGAGAGCGAGAGAGGGGCAAGAGATGAAAAGAAATGTAGATGGAGAGGGAGGGAAGGAGAGGAAAGAGAGAGAGGGGAAAGGATGTGGAGAGAGAGAGAGAGAGAGAGAGAGAGAGAGAGAGAGAGAGAGAGAGACTTAAAGGCTGGTAAAATTGGAAAGAAGTGGGGAGGGGAGAAAGACTGATTCATGAGAGAGAGACAGACAGACAGACAGACAGACAGACAGACAGACAGACAGAGACCTGGTGCAAAAGGATAAAAATTGTTGAACGCTAAGGAGAAGAGGAAAGAAAAATGAAGGAGGGAGAGAGGAAGGGAGGGAAGGAAGAAGGGAAGATGAGAAAGAAGGAAGGAAGAAAGGAAGGAAGGAGTAAGGAGAGAAGGAAGAAAGAATAAGGGAGGGAGAAGAGGAAGCAGAGAGGGAAGTAAAGAAGGAAGGAGAAGAAGAGATAGATATAGATAGATAGACAGTTTGAGAGAGAGAGAGAGAGAGAGAGAGTAAAAACCTTGAGCAAATTAGGAAGAAGGAATGTGTGAAAGGGAGTGGAGAGAGGCTTAGGAGGAGGCCAGTTGAAAGAAGGAAGGAAGGATGGAGGGAAGGAGTGAAGGAAGCAGAGTGAAGGAGGGATGAATGGCTGAAGGAAGAAGAGGAAAAGAAGTGGGGAGGAAGGAAAGAAGGAGGGAGGAAGGGAATGAGGGTGAAGAAGGAATGAAAGACTGCAGGAAGAAGAGAGAACGAAGGAAAGAAGGAAGGGAGGAAGGTAGAGATTTTGATGGGCAGGGAGGGAAGCAAAAAGGAAGGAGGGAAGGAAGAATGAGGAAGAGAGAGAGGAAGGAGGGAAGAGGAATGGTGAAAGAAAAAAAAAGAGAAAGATGAAGGAAAGGCTGTAAAGAGGAGGCGGAGGAAGAGAGGTCAATGAGGCGTGAAAGGAGGAAGGAAGGAGCGAGGAAAGGTAAAAAAAGGAGAGTGAAGGAGGAAGGGGAGATGACAGAAGGAAAAAAAGAAAGGAAGGACGACAAAGAAAGGAGGGGAAAGAGGGAAAAAGGATAAAAGTGAATGAGTTGTGAATAATGTTTGACGGAAGGAAGGCAGAAAGAAGAGTAGTGAAAAGGAGGGAGGAAAGAAGGAAGATAAAGGAGGAAGGAAGGATGGTAAAGGAGGGAAATGAATAAGAGTGCATGAGGTGTGAATAACGCGTGAAGGTAGGTAGGCACACTGTTGACCGTGTAGTGTGGGTGAGGTGCCTTGCTATTCAAGTAGGTAAGTGGGTAGGTAGACGCAGGGAAGGTGGTAGGTAGGGAGGTGGGTAAGTAGGTAGGTAGTTAGATTGGTAGGTAGGTAGGTAGGTAGTTGTGTAAATAGGTAGGCAGGTTAAATAGGCAATTAGGCAGGGAGGGGAGTAAGTAAGTAGGTAGGTAGGTAGGTATAAAGGAGGTTGAGAGGGAGAAAGGTAAGACAGGGAGACAGGCAGTGTTAGGTAAGCAGGTAGGTAGACAGTTAGATAGAAAAGGAAGATTAGTTGGTTGGATAGAGGTAAATAGATAGGTAGGAAAGGAGGCAGGTTGAAAGAAAGGAGGGTGAACAACGGCGAAGAAAAGATAAAAGAAGGAAGGAAGGAAAAAGATGGAGGAAAGAGAAGGAAGGAGAGCAAATAAAAGGTGAATGAGGCTCTAGCGAAGACAAGACTCCTCTTCACCTTGACGCCTGTGTGTGAGGTGTCTTGTTATTGGCGCATCAGGCAGGTAGGAAGGCAGGTAGGCAGGGAGAGAGGCAAGTAGATAGGCAGAGAGGTAGGCAGATAGGAAGGCAGGTAGGTAGGTAAAGAGGGAGAGACAGACAGACAGACAGAAAGTAAAAATAACACCCATATCTCATAAAATAACCATCGTGCAATGTCGTGGGCAAATGAATGGAAACTGCAGAATATATCACAGGAACTGATGTATTAAAACCCTGTATTGGAAAAAAATGAACAAGAAGAGCATGATGGTGTTGGTCTGTTGTTGCATCCTTCGCGGTGGGGGTTGCAGGACACCGGTATTGTTGCATCATTCAACCATGCACGGGTTTGGCTGGGGATGAGGTACGTAATTAAACAGACTCGCCTCAGTACTTCAAAGTGTATCAAGGTAGTTTTTTCCATTTCTGTATTACCTTATGAAAGAGGAAATACTTTGTTATATTTGGTATATTTTTTTTTTCCCATTATTTTATCATCATTGCATCTAGTTCAGTCGATCGGTAGTGAGGATCCCCCTGGTATTAGTAATCTGGGTATTGCGATGCTAATTTGATGTAGCTTTGAAGTCTGGCGTGGTTTATTCATCATTCCAGGTGTCATTTTTGTCTCCCGCCCTTGTGCTGTCCTCCCTCCTATTTCCCCGTGTCATTTAAGTTAGGCTGGTGTGGTTAGGTGTCATTTTGGTAGGTGAGGTGTGGCTTGGCAGAGGCAGAGTAAGGTGTTAGGTTTCATTAGGCCAGAAGAGGATAGAGGGGAGTGGAAGTCGTGAGGTTAGAAGAGCTGTTTGTTGTCCAAAAGAATGCGCGTTCGATCCCACGCAGGGATAGGGAACAGTTTGACAGGTAAAACTGAAAAAAAAAATGAAATGTGTGAAGATGTCGAGATGGCAGTGCACCCAGAACGATTGAAACAAGGCCGACGCAGTAAAACTACATAATAATCCCATCCCTGTATTTAGAGCCACCTACAGCAGTCTGAGGAAGGAGAACAACAAGAAGAGGTGGAGGAGGAGGAATACAGAGAAGTTGGGATTTTTGTTGATTGTGTTTTATCGTGCTGGCTTTCAGTATTACCTCGTTTAGGAGATGTTTTAGGTGTAGACAAGGTGAGGATTAAGGCTAGATGCTCATAAATACTAATACCTCCGTGTTTGGGAGTTACGAAGGATTATACTTGTTAAGGGTAATGGGAGCGTCTGTGCCATCCCTACATACACTGTCTACTGGCACTATGATCACTTGAATTTGAATACAGGTGACGTCACTGAACTTCCACAATGTCCACCAACATGTTATCAAACAATATCACGAATGCAGTTGCACCAGCCATGAATGACAGCTCTAACATGCATTCAGTATGGACGGGTGCATATTATTGCCATGTGGTGGCATGTGAAGATAAGGCTTGTATGAGAATTGATGACCACAGGGACCGGATTGTCAAGTCTATGTACGGAGTTAAAAAAGAAAAAAAAAAGATGGGTAGCAGGAGAAAGATAGAATCAGGCACACAGGTAGAAGACAGTGAGACAGGTGAAAATTAGAGTGGTGGGCAGTGGCAGGTAGGTATGCAGCGAGACAGGCCAGGAAGGTAGGATGATGAGCACAGAGGTGGGAAGGAAGACAGACACTGGGGTGAGAGGGTAACCAGAGAAGCAGATGAGAAGGAAAGAGGATAGGCAGGTAGGAAGGTATGCAAGCAGGTAGGGAGATAAAAAGACAGTGTGGAAGACTGGTTGGAAGGTAAAGGTAAGAAGGTAGGCAGGTAGGAAGGCAGGAAGGAAATGTGGTAGGCAGGTAAGTGGCCAGGTTAGGTAAGTATTGATATCCCTTTCAAAATTTACCAAACGCAAATCCACAGTCCTGTTTTATAACGAATGAAAAATAAAGGTGATTTACTGCCTCGAGGTTAGTGAAGAGCGTATGTAACCCCACCAGTTCGAGAAGTATATATGAAGCTGAATAAAATCGTCTGGGGATAGCAAGATTAACATTATATTATACGTTGTGTGTCTGATACTCCCTAGCGTTAATATACATGAGGAAAAATATAGAGGGGTAAAATAAGGGAAGTGGAGAGAGAGAGAGGGAGAGAGAGAGAGGGAGGGAGGGAGGGGGGGGGTATTGTCCGGAATGCATAGAGAAATGGCTGCGGAAGGAATGCAAAACCTGACAGGAATATGAGGCGGCAGGTAGGTAGGTAGGTTGGTAGGTAGGTAGGTAGGCAGACGGACATGCAGGGCAGGTGAAAGGCAGGGAGGAGAGAAGAAATGAAGGAAGGGAGAGAAATAGGTAGATTGGAAGGGAGAGGGATGGGGAAAGATGAAAGGGAGGCAAGAAGGTGGGTGGGAAAAGGGTGTAAATTAAATAAGTAGTGAGGAGAGTATGAAAGGAGAGAGAGAGAGAGAGAGAGAGAGAGAGAGAAACAAACAACACATTCTCACCCCTTTCCTGTCCTTTCCTGATAGTCTCAATCCATTTTGTACCGGTCAACTCTGGGATAATACTCATCAGGTTTGTCTCTCCCCCTGTCAACGATCTCCGCTTAGTTTCTCAAGATGTCCGTAGCACCTCTTCCTTAGCGATTTATTTTCCATTGTACACCTTTAAAAAAAAAAATCTTGTAGGTTTTTTAGGCAAACTTATTTTTTCGGTGCCAAGTCATTATAAGTAACATAAAATAAGAAAGCAAGGTGTAATGAGCAAAATAAATAGGTAAGAAAAAGGTGTCACGTAGCCTACCTGTCACCTAGAAATGCACTGTGTCCAGGTGTTTGGAAATGAATGGATGTGTTGGGTGGGACTTGTGTGAACTGCTTTGCCGAGGGATAAGTTCTGAGGGTTCTTGCGTTGTGTGTGTGTGTGTGTGTGTGTGTGTGTGTGTGTGTGAGAGAGAGAGAGAGAGAGAGAGAGAGAGAGAGAGAGAGAGGTGAAATGGTCGAGAAAGAGACGTGACGAATTGGAAAACAGAGAACAAGAGATATGGGGAGATTAAGAGAACAAAGATATGGGGAGATTAAGAGAACATAGATATGGGGAGATTAAGAGAACAAGAGACATGGGGAGATTAAGAGAACAACAAGAGGCATGGTAAGATTCTACGCATCCTCCTTGTCCGTCTTCCAAGGTGAGACAGTTGCATTAATTAACCTCAGAACCGAGGTGTCTGAATTACTGCCGCTCCAGACACTCACGGCTCACTGTTACCCTTGTTAGGTTAGTTAGATTAGATTAGGTTGGTTAGATCAGGTCAATAGTAGTTAGAAAGGTTAATTGAATGTGGATAGTATAGTTAGGTCAGTTAGAAATAATACCAGAACAAACGTAGACTGTCCAAAACTTTACACTTACCTCTCAACTCTGGGACATTCCTTCTCACATACACCTTTCCCCCTGCCTACGACCTCCACCCGGCGTCTCCAAGGCAGTGTGTGCAGGCGTCGGAACTCCCTCTTGATGCCGGCTGTTTTGTTTTGTGTGAGTTTGGCCGGAGTGAGTGGGGAAGTTGGTCGGCCTTGGGACTTTGGATCATTCTTGCCTGAAAAAAGGCAGGCAGGCAAGAAGGGAGGAAGGAGGCAGGAAAGCAAGGAGGTTGGTAGGGAGGTAGGAAGGGAGGCACGTAGAAAGGAAGGCAAGGAGGTAGGCAGATAGAAAGGTAAGGAAGGAGGCAGAAAGGCAGGGAGGTAAGTAGGAAGGAAGGCAGGGAAGGGAATAAGCAGAAAGACAAGGAGGTATGGAGGGAGGCAGGTAGGTAGGTAGGCAGAGAGGCAAGGGGGCAGGCAGGACGTAAGAAGGTAGGCAGGCAGGTAGGAAAGGAGGAAGGCAGAGAGTTAGGAAGGTTGGCAGGCAGAGAAGAAGACAGTGAGGTAGGTTGATAGACAGGCAGGGACGTAGGCACCGGAGGGAGTTTGGTAGATAGGCAGGCAGGGAAGAAGGGAGAGTGGGTGGGAGGAAGGTATGGAGGTAGGCAGGAAGGAAAGAATGAGGGAGGGAGAGAAGGAAGGAAGAGGCTGGCACAAAGGAAGTAAAGCAATCAGGCAGGCAATCATGGAGGCAGGCACACAGGCGAAATAAAGTCAACAGGGTGGACGGAAGGAAGGAAGGATCAGGCAGGGTGAAGCCATTTAATGAAGGAAGGAAGGAGGGCACTTTAGAGGCAGGTCGGAAGGAAGGAGGAAAAAATCAGGAAGAGATAAAAACGATTACGCAGGCAGCAAGGAAGGAAGGAAGGATGGGAGGAGGGATGGAATAAATGAAGGAAGGAAGGCAATGGGATATCAGGCAGTCAGGAAGGCAGGAAGGAAAGAAGAGGGAAAAGATAGGAAGGAATGAATGAAAGAAGGCAGGAAGGAAAGCAAGGAGGAGAGGAGAGGAAAGAGGGTAGGCAAGTTGTAAGAATGTGAAACAGGCAGGAAGGAAGGAAGAGAGGGAGTTGAGAAAGAAAAATAGCAGGCACTTATGAGAGAGAGAGAGAGAGAGAGAGAGAGAGAGAGAGAGAGAGAGAGAGAGAGAGAGAGAGAATGGAGTAAGTGCCAGGGCGGGCGGGGGAAGGAAGTAATCAGAAGGGAAATTGGTTGGAGAGAGAGGCGCTGCTAGGGTAGGTGCTGGGTAGATAGATGAGGGGGAGGTAGATAGAAATAGCAGATAGATAGAAGAGTGGTAGGTAGATAGAAATAGACAGTGGGTAGATAGATGAGTGGGAGTTAGATAGATGGATGGTGGATGTAGACAGAACTTGATAAGGGACAGATGAACAGATGATGGTTGGATGAAGGGATAGTTGATGACTGGATGAACGGATGATGAATAGACAGATAGATAGATAGATAGATAGATGAGGGTGGGATAAGTGGAGAGTGCTGGTAGATAGATAGATAGGGAAGTGATGAGTTGATGGGGATAGGTAGTGGATAGATTGTGAACAAATAAATGGATATGTGGCTAAATGGTGGAGTAGATGGATAGATGGATGAGGATGGGTGGGTGGAGTGTGAAGTGTGTTGGTAAGAAAGGAGGAAGGAAAGTGAGGAAGGAGGAAGGGGGAAAGAAGGAAGGAAAGAAGGAAAAACGGTAAGAAAGATGTAAAGCAGCAAGGACGAAAAAGGAAGTCAGTTAGGCAGGCAGGCAGGCAGACAAGAAGGTAGGCAGGTAAGCAAGAAGGTAAGTAGGTAGGCAAGAAGCAGGCAGGTAGACAAGAAGGTAGGCAGGAAATCATGCAGTAAGGCAGATGGAAGGCAGTCAGGAAATAAGGAAATCAGTTAGGCAGGCAGGCAGTTAGGCAGAAAATAATGGAAGGAGGCAGACAGAAAGGCAGGCAGTTAGGCAGGAAGTCATGGAGGAAGGCAGAGAGCAGGCAGTTAGTCAGAGCACACAGATTGGAGTAAGTCAGCAGAGTTGCCCAGGTGAAAGAGGCAATCAGCAGGTAAATTGACTGCTGAGGTGGGTGCTACGGGGGGGTGGAGGCTTAGGGAGAGGTGGATAGGTAGGTAGGTGGGTAGATAGGTAGGTGGAAGGGTGCTACAGGGGGTGGAGAGTAGGGATAGGTGGGTAGGTAGGTCGGTAGGTAGGTGGAAGTAGGTGATAGGTGTGGATATGCAGGTAGGTGGGTAGAAGGTAAGTTAGTATTGGTAGTGGGTAGATAGGTAAATGGATAGATAGTGAGGTAAGTTGGTATTAGGTAGTGTGTAAGTGGGAATAGGTGGGTGTATGATAGGGATAGATGGATGGATGTAGGTGGTAGGTGGGTAGTGGGTAGGTGGATGTTGATGGGTGAAGGTGGGTAGGTTGTTTGAAGGAGTAGTAAGTAGGTGGGTAGATAAGTGGTGGTGATGAGGGTAGCTGAGTTAGGTGGGTGTGCAAGTGGGTAAGTGGGGGATTATTGCTGAGTAGATGGTAAGGTGGATAGTTAGGTGGGTAAGGTGGATAGGTTAGGTGATGGACAGGTGCGAAGATTAGCTACAAGGTGGATGGGTATATTATTTGTACAGGTGGGTGGGTTCAGTAGTGGGGTAGGTGGGTGTAAAGTGGGTAGGTGGGTTAGGTGGTGGGGATGTGGAGGTGAGTGGCTGAGTGGATGTCCGATGAGAGAGAGAGAGAGAGAGTGAGAGAGAGCACAAACGTCCTGAGCGATGCCAGATAATACTGCCATAAAAGTCAAACTACTGCTTTTAAACTGCTCCAGTCGAAGGAAAATAGGATATAAGAATTCTCTCTCTCTCTCTCTCTCTCTCTCTCTGTCTATCTATCTATCTACCCATCTACATCTATCTGTGTCCTTCAGTCTACAGTATATACCTATCCATCTAGCCTATATCCTCTCTCTCTGTCTTCCTATCCTGTCTCTGCATCTATCCACCCTGTCTCTCTGTCTGTTCCTCCAGCTTCTGTAACTATCCCCCTGTGGAATGCCGAAAAAGGAATATTACCCCCCAAAACATGAATATTCCCCCGCTGGGCAATTTGTGGGACAGACTAAAATAAAACATGAATTTATTTACTGCTGCTAAATGACTACAGATTAATTTGATATGCTGTTGTTTTATTGGTGTGACAGTATCGTGTGGATTAGTTGTATGATGTTGACAGTGTTTGTATTACCACGAGAGAGAGAGAGAGAGAGAGAGAGAGAGAGAGAGAGAGAGAGAGAGAGAGAGAGACGAAACCCTTTTGATTCCACCCAGTTTAGTAGTGCCGTATGTCTTGAGCCTCCACACACACACACACACACACACACACACACACACACACACACACACACACACACACACACACACACACACACACACACACACACACAGCTACAGCGCATATTATGGACCCTGTACTATGTCGTGTCCAGGCATCTCGAAATGAACGAATCTTGACTTTATTTTATTTGTTTATTTATTTTTTTTGCGGGCTTCCTGTCTTGGGTTCCTTTTACCTTGCATAAAAAGCGTGTACTCAGAGTGAAGGATAAAATTTCACTAGTAACCAAGGAGACTCATTTCCACCTCTTATCCAAGTCGCAAAATTTCCTACAAGCACAACCTGACATGAAATTTGGGTCTGGTCCACTTCCCTTAGATAAAAACAAAGCAACTAAAGTGAGTCGAAGGTTGAGGAATTAATTTTTTGATGTGTGAAAATTAACAGATTCCTTGAAGGCCAGTTAAATGTAAAAATAAATAACTCAAAATGAAAATAATGTAAAAATATAAAATAAAGTTCTTCAGAGCCTAGATAAACTCTTGTCGTGTTTGTCTGTTGATCTTAGCTTTCTGTTTGATTTCTCTCTCTCTCTCTCTCTCTCTCTCCTTCGTCCCCCCCTGAAGAAGGGTGCTCGTCCCCACTCCTTTGACTGTCTTGTAATTGCTTGCATTCTCTCTCTCTCTCTCTCCCTCTCTCTCTCTCCCCATATATCATTTTATCTATTTGTCATTCTATCTATCTACCTATCTATCTGTTTGTCTATATTTACCTCTCTCTCTCTCTCTCTCTCTCTCTCTCATCTTCGGCTTCATCCTAAACCAGTTACTCGCGATCCTGTCCAAATCTCTTTCAAACCTCCGGGGAAATTCAAAAAAAAAAAAAAAACATCAAAGGAGAAGGAGAAGTACAATATCCCCCAAGACTTTGCTGGCGGAGTTACGAGGCTGTTTCCACCCTGAGTTCACAAGTGGTGGGATGTGAAGTTAAGCTTATATTATGCACCAAAACACACACACACACTCTTTCACACACATGCATATACACACACACACACACACACACACACACACACACACACACACACACACACACACACACACACACACACAGAAGAACAGACAGACAGACAGACAGAGGGAGACAGACAGACAGACACAGAAAGATACGTCGTAGCAACAGGACTAGAATTAAAAAAAGAGAAAATAAAATAAAATAAAATAATCCTCCTTTACCCAGTTCCATCGGTGAAGGAATGACGTAAGAATGAGAGAGGAGAAAAAAAATCGGAGCAGAAAAATTGTCTCCTGAAGATGACTGCAAATCTGATCCTGTTCTTGGTGTAACGCGATTAGAGAGAGAGAGAGAGAGAATTGCTAATGTGCCATACTTCAGTCTTGTCTTTAAAATTATTGACAGTTGTGTATGTATTTTTTTTTATTTAATTTGTTTCTTTCCTTCTGTTCATCTTCTAAAAAAAAAATGTATGTATGTATGTGTGTGTGTGTGTGTGTGTGTGTGTGTGTGTGTGTGTGTGTGTGTGAGATGAAAACATGAATTAAATTATGATATGGGAGAATTATACCCATATATGCAAAATTTTCTCAGTGGAGAGATACAACCTTCTAGGCCCGACTTGGACCCTGTTTAGGTATGAAGAGAGGGGGGGATGAAGGGAAGGAGGGGAGGGAGGGGTGAAGAAGGGAGAGAAGAGATGGCTGAATAGGAGGCGAGAAGAGGTAGTGAATCAGGGGGATTAAGGGTCATAGTCCCGTGGGTCAAGGAGACTCCCAGCACTTCTTCCTGACTAGCATATTTCTGTATCTGCTACGGTAATAATTTCTGTACACTAAAATGATAAGGAGAAGCGCGCAAAGTAATAAATCGCTTAGAAAAGGGAGCTACGGAGCCAGGTAAAAGAAAATAATAGCCCAGGTGAACTGTATAGATGAGTGGCCAAGGAAATAAACTGTGTGTGTGTGTGTGTGTGTGTGTGTGTGTGTGTGTGTCTGGACTTAATGGTAATCGGTGTTGTCATGGCCTTGAAATGCACACTCTGCCCAGGTGTTCTGCTGTCTTCCCACTTTCACTTAATGGGCAGGTATCTGGGTCAGTCTCTCTCTCTCTCTCTCTCTCTCTCTCTCTCTCTCTCTCTCTCTCTCTCTCTCTCTCTCTCTCAATAGCAATGCCCGTATCAGTAGTTTTAGTAGTACGGTAGTTATACTGATATAGGATAAAAATCAGCTATACTCTTTTCACTCTAACTTGGCCTAAAATTACCATCTCCCCACCTTGAATTCCAACGTGCAACAGTAGATTCCCACTAGGATATGATGCTAGTCACGAAGAAGTGCTACAGAATGGATGTAGAGCCGTAGCACGTGTTTTTCGTTACGGAGCTGCGACATTTACAAGCAGAGGGTGAAAATCTAGACCAAGTTAGGGTGAAAAGAGTGTGGTATGTAATGAAGCATATGTCAGCCAGTCAGCCAGTCACACTTCTTAATGTCAGCCAGTCAGCCAGTCACACGTCTTAATGTCAGCCAGTCAGACTTCTAAATGTCAGCCAGTCAGCCAGTCACACTTGTTAACGTCAGCCAGTTACACTACGTAATGTCAGCCAGTCACAGTCACACTTGTTAACGTCAGCCAGTAACACTTCTTAATGTCAGTCAGTCACACTTGTTAACGTCAGCCAGTCACACTTCTTAATGTCAGCCAGTCACACTTCTTAATGTCAGCCAGTCAGCCAGTCACACTTCTTAATATCAGCCAGTCAGCCAGTCACACTTCTTAATGTCAGCCAGTCACACTTCTTAATGTCAGCCAGTCACACTTCTTAATGTCAGCCAGTCAGCCAGTCACACTTCCTAGGCTGCTGACAACTTAACCTAACTTAACTCAGTGTAATTTGCTGACAGGATTTAAAAACGCAATTGGCCGTGGTTTAAGTATTTATTTTATTTTGAGGTCATATTTCGAGGGGGTGGACCTCCAAAATTTATGTCGTATAATAAGAAGGAAAAAATATATATACCTGTAGTTATACATGGTTCCGAGACGCTCATTACTTGCAGACGTGTCCTGTCCAGTGTGGTGTATATCAGTTTAATTTTAGTGTGTGTGTGTGTGTGTGTGTGAGAGAGAGAGAGAGAGAGAGGGAGAGAGAGTGTAAGCTAACTCACAGGTGCCACGTCAACCATGTCGGTAAACAACGCTAATTTTCGACGGTATTGGATTTGGCAGCGGCGACTGTGATGGAGACTGACAGCGTGGAGGACTGGAAGGGAGGATGGTGATGATGATGATGATGATGATGATGTAAGATGGAGTGAGGAGGGTGGGTGGTTGTAATAGACGGTAGTGATGGTGATGATGATGTAAGATGGGGTGATGAAGGTGTGGGTGATGATGATGATGATGATGATGATGATGATGATGCCCAGTTTCATCATATCATCACTCAGGCTCCTGTGGTCCATTTTCGGTTGACGATAATGGTGTGGCTTTAGGTGGAATGCAGTGCTAGAGTTGACCGCACCACTAAAGGGTTAAATACATATATATACTGTATTGCATGACTCCATTTTCTGTGAGGGGTAACTAACAAAATTTCCAGGTACTGTGTTTTTATCCCACTACGCTAGAGAGAGAGAGAGAGAGAGAGAGAGAGAGAGAGGAATAAGTAACGGGGTGATTAACTGTATGAAAACGTAAGAGTGGATCTGCGAGTAAGGGAGAGTGTGCGTGTGTGTCAATGTGAGTGAGTGAGTGAGAGAGTGAGCGAGTGACTTTAACAGGGTGAAAGTGAGAGGGCAAACTTTTCCATACATGAATTTTAAGGCGGCTGGATTTTTTTTTATTTTTTTATTAGTTGGGGTAACTTTTGTAAACTGTCTTTTTTTTTTTGCATAATCATTTTTGGGAAGTATTGCGTATATATGAGCGCATTAGACTCTCTCTCTCTCTCTCTCTCTCTCTCTCTCTCTCTCTCTCTCTCTCACTAAATAACACACTTACTCATTCTCAAATTCTTTTTCTCTCTCATTTTCTCACATTCACTCACTCACTTTCAAAATTTTTCGTATTAGACCATCTCTCACGCTCTCTCACCCTATTTTGCTCACACTTTATTGCTCTCACACTCACTCATACTTCCCCGTAGTTACTCACACTCACAATCCGTCTGCCACACACACATTCTCTCACACTCATACTGCCAAACCCACACTACCGATCCTTCTGTCAGACTCATCCACACTCTCACACTTACTCTGTCACACTCACCTATTCCCTCACACTCTCCCACACACTCACTCTTCCCGTCACTCTGGATCACTCTGGATGTTCGCAGTATACTTAGCATGTGCGCAGAGATATACACACACAAGCATACTCTATACCCTGTGTGTTCTGTGTACTGGCCCAAAAAAATACACCTTACACACTGGACCTTGTTGCTTCTTCTTCATTTTATTTATTTATTTATTTATTTATTTTGAGGGGGATACTTTTTTTTACTTTACTGTGTGTTTTTCTGAGCCATATAAATTTTTCTCTTTATGCCGTGGTGATAAAGATGGACATAAACATCAAGAAATTACTAGTGAATATTTCCCAGCGTTTTATCTACCATTTCAGTATCAGAAGACAAAATAAAAAATAAATAAATGCTGTAAGGGATATTTTTGGAAGCGATTTTACAGTGCAGTTCTATATGAGATTTAATTAAGGCTATATGCATGTAGGTGAATTATAAAACAATTACTCTGTGTGTTTGTGTATGTGTATTTGTGTATGGTGATGAATTTTATTGTACTCGATATGTATAAAAGGTACCAGGCGTGTGCAAGCCAGGCGCTACAGTTCTCTCATATAATATACTTTCTCGCAGTGTTGGATATATGATTTTCAGAAGGGTACATGTGCGGTGTCCATGTGATTTTTGTGGTGTGGTGAGGTGTGTTGTGGTGCAGTGTGTGTGAGGCGGTATGTGGTGTGGAGAACATTGGTAGAACAAAGCCTGCAGTATAGACATAATTTCACATATATTATTCTCTGCACACCTCCTTTCTCCTCTATCAAACCAGAGACCAGGGAAGGCAGAGACGGCCCTCAGGTGATACTCATGGCCCTGTGGTATATGTGTGTGTCTTACAAATGCCACCTCCTCTCACGGTGACAGACGCCCTAAGGAGAATTGCACAGGCGGGGGAGAAGGCCAGATGGAGATGGGAAACTGTGTGTGTGTGGGTGGGTGGAGGTGGGTGGAAGAGGGGGAGCTGTGTGGTGGGGGTTGTGGGTGGGGTTTGGGGGTTGTGAGGTGTGAGGTATGATGTGGTGGTGCAGTGGTGTGGTGGGATGTGATGTGGTGTGGTGTCTGTGGTGTGGTGTGGTTCGGTGTCGTGTATCGTGTGCTGTAGTGTTGTGTGGTGTAGTATGATGTGGTGTGGTGTGGTGGGGTCTGATACGGTGTAGTGTGGTGCGGTGTGTGTACGGGAAGTGTGGTGTAGTGTGTGTAATGTAGTGTGTTGTGATATGGTGTGGTGTGGTGTGGTGTAATGTGGTGTGGTGTGGTGTGCTATTGTGTAGCACGTAGTCCGGTGAATTTTGGTGAGAAGCAGGGAGACTGAGGAAGACAGTGATCCCTGGTGTGTGTGTGTGTGTGTGTGTGTGTGTGTGTGTGTGTGTGTGTGTGTGTACATCCAAGTGTACCTCATCAGTACCAGTGTATTTGTGCTTATTACATGTTACTGCTGTCTTACATAAAAAAAAAAAAAATGTTCTCAAAATAACTCTATATCAAGAACAGACAACAATACCAAAACGTAATATGCAAAACATCATTAATATTCTTCTGCATGTTTGTGCCTACGATACTGAAAAGCTATTAAGAACCAAAAACAGAATAACATGTATATATTTTGAAAGCGCAGTAATCGCTAGGGAAAAATTATCCAAGAGGCTTCTGACCCCACGAGAGAATGGTTTGTAGGGGGGGGGAACCAGAGAGCAAGAGAGGATATAAAAAGATTATAGTCATCATCATCATCATCATCGTCGTCATCACCATCATCATCATAATTATTGCGGCGATGATAATAATAATAATAATAATAATAATGAAATAGCAGCCAATCCCATTTTGCCCCCTCCAGTACATACCAATATAAGAAAGGAGGTTAACTGCAAGAGGCGCGTTGACCCTTTCAAGGCAGGTGCTGTATAAGACTAGCATCACATTACCACAACACATCAGGGGGAGCTGAGAACGACCCAACCAAGAGAACAACTGCCTTAACCTACTTTCTCCTTTTGTTCCCTGGGCTGCGAAGTGGAATTCTGAGTTTCGCCTGACGCCTGACCTCTGAGGGGCCGCGTCCACATATCCATACCCAAACACTCCACCAACTAAGACCCCTCCATACTTTCCTATATCATTTTTGTCCCTACTCAGTAGCGACCCTCACTCCCATTCTCATACATACGGCAGATCAATACGACGGTACATAGACTAATTTAGACCTCAATTTACATACTTTGGGAGAAACATCCACCAAATCTCACACAGTTTTATCACCTTGCCTCTGTACACCTCCACCTTCTTCTTTAGTAAACCTTTTCTTCCTCAAACTCCCTTAACACAACCTTTCAGTCTCTGTCAACCATTTCCTCTGCTGTGCTCCTCTTTCCTTCCAACCACCCACGTCTTTCATGCACCTCAGTCTCTTATTTTCGATTCTCTCCAACTCGCTCTCGATCTCCCTCTGTCCTCACCTTCTGTACAGTCACACCTCTCCTGCAGTCTCTTACTCCTCCTTCTCTCCGCCTTACTCTGGGTCTGTCGCTTCTTCCATCCACTCTGCCCCCGCGGTCTCCCTCTAGTCACTCTTCATTCTCCATTCTACACATCGTTCTTGGTCAGTTTCTCCTTAGTCTTTTACTTTCCGTTCTCCTCGCTGTGTTTATGATCTACCTCTTCTCCTTTCACACACACACACACACACACACACACACGTCCCGGGTCTTCAAAAGAGGTCACACCGTCTGGCAGGTCAATGAGGCACGACCAGGAACTTCGTCTTCACAATTTCACCTCCAGCATGGACTCATTATCGTTGTTTGCCTGTGATTGTTGCTCTGCGTCTACTAAGGCATCGTTTGTGGGCAGAGAAATACAGAGTGCTCCAAATATAATGCTTCTCTTCCACTCCGGCGGGCGATTTCTCCTGTGTTGTGGAGTCGGCGTAGTGATCGGTGTGTGTATGTCCTGCGTCATTTATTCGCTCCCTATGCCCACTGCCACACCCAGGCCCACACCGACAGACTGAGCCGTCCCCTCAACACATTAGGTAACGCCAGATGAGTGCTAAGTGCAGCGCTACTTACGGGCTATCCTGCATATCAAGCCTCTCTCACATTACAACGCCATACAGTCTCACTTATGAATAATTTCGAGCGAGCGAGCGAAGTTTACTCTCAGTTATGTTTGGAAATGAACGGCCCGACCCGACCGCCACGCCAAGTAGAAGCTAATTACTTTACCAGGTGAAGTAGAGTTGACATTTTTTCTGCAAGTGATACATCTTTCACTAGATTTTTTCAACAACACCCATAATGGTCTAGGAACCCCTTGGAATCTCGAGCTTTCCAAGGGAGTGCTGGGTTCTAATCGATGAGTGTGTGTGTGTGTGTGTGTGTGTGTGTGTGTGTGTGTGTGTGTGTGTGAGAGAGAGAGAGAGAGAGAGAGAGAGAGAGAGAGAGAGAGAGAATGTCTTTCGTTCCAGTGTATTATTCGTTGTTCAGCAAGTCATGAAGAAATAATATATCAAACGAAAACTGTGATAACATAGCGCTCGCTCGCTCGTCACGCGCACACAAAGCGCAATTGACTTGTGTTGTATCTTTTGCAGAATTCCAGGGTTATGTCTAGCTTTGAAAATGTATAGTGTTGCCTTTCTTTTACATACTTTTTCCAGCCCCTTCTCCTTCATGGCAGATTCAATTTTTACCTGCCAAGTGAAATGCCAGGTAAATTGCTCACTTTTTTTTTTTTCGTTTTAATTAAACCCTCACCACGCCTACAGTTACCAATCTACAACCCTGTAGTGATCAATCTACAAAGCTTCAATCGCACAGGATACTCCCTTCCCTCACCACCACCACCATCTCGGTATTTCACGTCCATGGCAGCTCTCCACCCCACCACACCACTCTCTCTCTCTCTCTCTCTCTCTCTCTCTCTCTCTCCATATCAAATTTCTGTGACCTGCACTATTCCACCGCCAACGCTGTCCCATCTTCACAAATTGTTCCCATCCCGTCCTGCACCGCCCCTCACTAATATCTAAGCCCGTGCTTATCCATCCCACCCCCACCCACTGCTCTTCCCGTCCCACTGCCCCCCCCCCTCCCCGCCTTAGGCTTGCCTGCTGCCAGCGGAGCGTTGGAAAGTGAGATTATTATAATAGTCACGTGTACATAATGTAAGCCTCAGATCACATGATAATTGCTACTATGTAAGTGAAAAAGGTTTGTCCGATGAATTTCATTGTGAACAGTCCAGCTGTATCTCTAGGGCTGACAAACGTGATTGTGTGTGGATACCATATATATATATATATATATATATATATATATATATATATATATATATATATATATATATATATATTGTAACGAATATGGCCCTTTTATCAAGTCTTTCGTTCAGTGTGTTTGTTTCGCGCGAATTGTATTTTTTTTTTTACTCTGAACAATATCGTTTAGTCTTGTGAATCAAAGCCATGAAACGGTATAAAAATTCAGTTACGCTGTTTTTACCCCAAGCTCTAGCATACGAGATACCTGGTGGACGAACCGTCTGGGATATGCAAAGCTCTCTGAACACAGTTTTGTTCGAAGCAGCTTCAGTTTGTGTCTGGGGGAGTCACTAGCTCGAATCCTTCCCGTAGCAACATCACGCGACATCACCGCATCACTCCCGCTGCACCTGGAATTGTGGTTCATGGCAACTTAACCCGCTGATTTTAGTGGGAAATCGAACATCTTCGGAAAAAAAAAAATGTCGACAGTTGTAATATTATTGTTCACGTAATGTATATGCATTGCCGTATCACACAACTGTTAATGTTGTGTGAGGTACATAAACATTTTTAAGCATAGTAGTTCTCGTATTAATGACGCATCATGGTGAAAAATTATCGTACCCAACAAGATGAAGGGATTAGCATCGTGTCTAGTGTGTGGCAGTAGTGCGTTGGTGCGGAGTGTTGGTACAGTGTCTTCGGATTGCCTTGTCGGGATGGTGTGTTTGGGTTGCCTTGTTTGCTGTGTAAGTATTCATAGTGTGATTATATTGTGTAACCAGACAGTTGAGCACGTTCAGGAGCGTTGTGTGTTGATGTAGATGTGAGGGAGAGTTGAACAAACGAGGGAGGTGAGGAGCGTTGTGGTGTAAATGTGGATGAGCTGAGAAAGGAGCCACGGACGCACACACAATGTTGGGAACGTCGTGGTGATGATGATGATGTGTCGGAGCGTTAGAAATAGACAAAAGAGGAAGATGACGCGTGTTGTGATGTTAATGTGGATGCCAGGAAGTTGGGGAGCGTTGTGGTGTTCATCGGGATGTGTTGGAAGCGTTCGGAGTAGCTACCGTGAATATGGTTTGGAAGTATTAACTGTGTTTAATACTTCCACTGATACATGACCGTAGAAAACCCGTATTCTCTTCAGCGTAGGAGGTTTTCTAACACTTTTTCCCCACTAGTAAATATGTATTTGTTCCAAAGTAATATCGTGTACGTCAAACTATGTCGATGTTAGCTACGAGACGCTTTCCGAAAGTTCAGTCAGATCGTGTGGAGGTAGCAAAAAAAAAAAAAAAAAAAAATCACCGGACTGAAGGAGTCGGAAAATGACAAAGCCATGCAGATATTATACCTGTCATCTAGAGGACGATTCTGGTATTTTATTCCTGCTACCTTCAGACGATATATATATATATATATATATATATATATATATATATATATATATATATATATATATATATATATATATAGATAGATAGATATAGGGACAGCTCTTGTAGTGAAGTAGTTTATTAAGGCTATATGAAACCTCCACAATTTTTTTTTCTCCAAGCTGTGTAAAATTTGTCTGAAGTTAGCCAAGATGTTAAAGACGTCATCGTACTGAAAGGGTAGTGCTGAAATGGCCAAAATAGGTCGGTTAAGGTGAGGTGCTAGGAAGCTTCCACAGCACACGAAAATATTCAAACAGGGGCAGCTTGGTAGAGATATATAGATAGATAGAGAGAGGTGGATTGAGACATTGAGGGACATATAGATAGATAGATAGATACACAAGCTGGAGAGAGAGAGAGAGATTTTTCCCAAGACGTTCCCTTCTCCTTCCAGACACACCTGAGCATTGAATGAAGGATCCCTGGCCTCCTTCCCTTCTACAAGACAGGTGAGTTGAAATTTGTGTCTTGTGTTTATTCATAGATTTCCATTACTTTTTCAAACTTTTATTGAGCATACCTTTTTATTTATTCATTCATTTTTTTA
>NC_137010.1:6633600-6643600 GCF_032717465.1 Coenobita brevimanus
TATGGCGATGTAGGGGAGTATGTGTGTAGGTGTGGCTTGGTGAGTGTGGATGTGGTCAGTTGGTGTGGTTTAGAGTGGTGTGGGAATAGATGGTGTACGTGGGTGTGGGTGTGGGTGTGGCATAGTGTGGAAGTGAGTTTCGAGTTTGGTATGGGTTCGGCGGGTGAGTGTGGATTTAAGTGTGGATGAGTGTGTATGTGTATGATGTGAGTGTAATGTGGATGTGGGTATGGGTGTGGGTGTGGATACATGTACACAGGCACTGGAGTATACTGGATGGGTGGGTGTGGGTGGGGGTGGGTGGGGTTGTACTAGTGAGCTGGGGTGGGATAGCTTCAAGAGGATAGACTGTTGCGCACCCCACCCCACCCCAGTCCACCCATCTACCCACCCAACTCCACTCCACCCTGCCCTATCCAGCCATCCACCCACCCTATCCACCCTCTCTCTCCACCCTCCCCGTCCTTTCTCTACTGTCTCACACCCTCCTACCATCCTCTCCTACCATCCCTCTTCTCCCCCCCCCTCCCTCCCTCTTCTCCCCCCCCTCCCTCCCTCCTGTCTCACCTCTCCCTTCCTGCCTTCCACGGTCTTTCTCTTGCTCTCTCTCACTTCCTTCCTTCTCTCCACTTCCGCATTGTAACTCCTCTTCAGTTTTTCCAGAGTTGGGTGTGTGGGTGTGTGTGGGGGTTTGGTTGTTCTTGTTTGTGGGTGTGTGGGTACAGGTGTGTGTGTTTGTTGGTGTGGGTGTATGTGTTGCCTTGGGTGTGAAAGTGAGTTTGTGTGTGTGTGTGTGTGTGTGTGTGTGTGTGTGTGTGTGTGTGTGTGTGTGTGTGTGTGATGCAGGTCTTATGGTTTCGGAATTTTGTGTGGATATCCCTGAAGGTGGATGCGGGTATGGGTATGGTGGCGTTAGGTTTGGTGTGGATGGGTGCGGTGTGGGTGTGGACGTTGGAGTGTTTGGTGTGGGTGTGGATGCATAAGTGGATAAACGGGTGTGTTTCTGTCGGTGGGTGGTGTGGATGAGTATGAGTGTGAATGTTGTGATGGTGTGTGTATGTGTGTGTGTGTGAGAGAAAGAGAGAGAGAGAGAGAGAGAGAGAGAGAGCGGAGGGGGAAAGGGATCGTTTTAAAAAGTGGACAGGGAAGAGGAAGGAGAGAGACAGGAGGGTCCGTGGCGTCTAAAAAATATAAAATGAAAAGCAAGAGAAAAATAAAAGGACCTGAGAGAGAGAGAGAGAGAGAGAGAGTTCGCCCAATATTTCACCTCTTGTTCTCATCCTCCTCTGCTGGCTAATATTCCTAAGCTGAGAGAGCCGTGGTATGTTTCTCTGGCCATAGGTGATTCTCTTTGGTATGATGCGTCACGGAGGAAAGTGACGGACATGCCCTTAGTGTGACGCAGACGAGGTGGAATATTGCCTTAAGTGTGACGCAGACGAGGTGGAATAATGCCTTAAGTGTGACGCAGACGAGGTGGAATTGTAAACCAACTTTTGTGCGTGTCTGTCTACGTAAATATATACCGATTGTGGATGTTGGTTGAGTGAATAATACCACTGTCATTCCATCCTGATACTAATACCATCTCATGCCTAATACCAATACTGTTCCTTCCTAATACCAGTACCAACCTAGCCTAATATCAATACCGCCCCATCCTCATACCAGTACCACCCCATCCTAATACCAATACCACCCCATCCTAATACCAATACCACCCCATCCTCATACCAATACCACCCCATCCTAATACCAATACCACCCCATCCTCATACCAGTACCACCCCATCCTAATACCAATACCGCCGCATCCTAATACCAATACCAGCCCGTCCTAATACCAATACCGCCGCATCCTAATACCAATACCACCCCCATCCTAATACCAATACCAGCTTACCTCACCACTTTAATACCAGTCCTCTAAGCATTCCAGCTCCTCAGAGAATATTTCCCGTCCTGTACACGTTTTTCCATTATCAGGGTTTTTAACTATGCACGAGAGAGAGAGAGAGAGAGAGAGAGAGAGAGAGAGAGAGAGAGAGAGAATGCAATTAAGGGAGAAAAGGAGTGAGGAACATCGACTGAGAGAGAGAGAGAGAGAGAGAGAGGGGTTCATATCCTCGAAATGGCGATGTATACTGTATATATAAGAAATCTATCTATCAGTCTGTCTATCTATTTATCCGACTCTTCCCTACTCAGTAACGACACCTCATCCCTGCCACCATACGTCGTTCTCCATTTTAGGGGAAACTGATCGAACTGGAAGGGATAGATTCAGCCATATTAACCTCTTCAAAATTATAAATCCTTCCAAAATCAGATCAGTTACGTATGTCTGAATGTAGCATAAAATGATTGATAGATAGACAGATAGATAGATAAATCAATAATAAAATAAGTCACCGGATGCATTGGGTTAAGTGCATATCCTTTTTTTTCGCTCCTCCTCCTCCTCCTCCTCCCTCTTTTTTCCTCTCGCAGATTTATTATAAAGTTAGTTCCATTGTATCCCTCTCATCCTCGGTCTTCCCCTCCCTCGAGAATAAATAAAATAATTCTGTTCTCCGGATTACTTTCATATCCACTCTAATCCCCCGCCACTTGAACGAATATTTGGCTGTGTGTGTGTGTGTGTGTGTGTGTGTGTGTGTGTGTGTGTGTGTGTGTGTGTGAGAGAGAGAGAGAGAGAGAGAAATTCGAAACGATTGGCGATAAATAATTGAGGGAAAACGAAGGAGAAAGGAGGAGGAGGAGGAGGAGAAGGGAGAAAAAGTGAGAGAGAGAGAGAGAGAGGGGGGGGAGGGAGGAAGGGGGAGAAGCAGAATAAGATGGTATGTATGTATATTTTTATGCGAGGAAGAAGGAACCAAAGGCCATGAGCCCGCAGTAACAGTTCCCTCCAAGAGAAAAACAAAATACAATATAGAGCCAAATTCAAGATCCGATCATTTTGTGTGTGTGTGTGTGTGTGTGTGTGTGTGTGTGTGTGTGTGTGTGTGTGTAAATTAAAACAGCAGCCACCTAATCCCGCGTTACTATCCCTAAGACACGGATTTATGAAAGACCATTCCCTTATCCCTAAATTCTTAAGTATTTTCCTAAATACCTTAAAAACTCGCGTATCGGTGAAAGGAGGAAGACGGAGGCCCTCCCCCCTTTCTCTCTCTCTCTCTCTCTCTCGGGTACATTAGAGAAAGTGAGCTAGTGAAAGACGTAAAAGGAAAAAGGGAAAAAGCCAGATTATTTCACTCTGCCACGCCCACTCTAGGGAGAGAGAGAGAGAGAGAGAGAGAGAGAGAGAGAGAGAGGCGTGAAATTGCAGTGAAGCTGATGTTTGGTTGTGGGTTGTGTTATAAATGATTTCACACACACACACACACACACACACACACACACACACACACACACACACACACACACACACACACACACACACACGGACGCACCATTTTTTTTTTTTTGGTAGAACTCTCTCTCTCTCTCTCTCTCTCTCTCTCTCTCTCTCTCTCTCTCAAAAAAAGGTGATATAACTACTAACTTCCAGCATTTTTCTCTTGTGTAACTGCTTTCCAACTTTCCTATTAAATTTTCGTCAAGTAATATCAGTCCTGAAGGAATATTCTCCCTGTTTCGTGTCTGGCTTATATGAAGGAAGAAGAGGGAGGGAGGGACGGAAGGAGGGAATGTGGCGAAGGAGGGTTGGTGGGAGGAAAGAGAGTGAGGAAGGAAGGAGGTATAGAGAAAGGATGAGTGTGAGGAAAAGAAGGAGTTACAGGAAGGGAAGGAAGGTAGGAAGTAAAGGGCAAGGAAGGAGGAAGGAAGGAAGGAAGGAGGGACGAGGAGAAAAAATAATGACAAGAGAGGCGGCAAGGAGGGAGTGGCTGGAGGAAATAAAGATTGAAACAAGAGGGAAGATAACGAGGAGGGGATGTTGAGAGAGAGAGAGAGAGAGAGAGAGAGAGAGAGAGAGAGAGCAACACTGGCCACTCAAGGCATGTAAGGTTAGGGGGGGGAGGAGGGGTATGGTAGAGGGGTAAGTAGGTCAAGTGTGTTCTTTTTATCTTACCTCTCTCTCTCTCTCTCTCTCTCTCTCTCTTTCTCTTTCTCTTTCTCTTTCTCTCTCTCTCTCTCAATTTTTCTTTTTCTCATTCTGTCTGTCTTTTAACTGTCTCTATGTCTGTCTATATTTGTCTGTCTATCTGTCTGTCTTCCTTCTTTTTCTATTATGTGTAATATTGTGAGGCTATGAAGATATTGCAACAAATGCAAGGAAACACCCGTAGATGTGTTTGTCTTTCTACATTAATACCGGGGAAACTATTATTATTATTATTATTATTATTATTATTATTATTATTATTATTACTATTATTATGAGTCTAAGCCAAAGGTGGTCAGGCAGGAACATCCCTCAAGCCGGAGCAGTCAGGAAGTCAAGTAGAGCTCCATGTCGATATAATAATACAGCCATGGAAATTTTATAAGAAGGAAGGAAGGAAATATTGTGTCTGCACTATAATTATTTGAAAGAGGAAAGTGAATTGAAGTGCATAGCTGTTTTTCGCTGCTATATTATCGTGTACCATCAAAATGAGAGGAAAAGTGCGTAGATTTTTTTATTTTATTTTATTTAGTTGAGAGTGTGTTCAGCTTTGCATTAAATCTTGATACTTATTCAGTCACTGTTTAAATATTGATGCTTGGCACAATCTGCCTTTGAATATTAACCTAGTGTCCACCTGTAAATGAATCTATTTGAGCACATTCCCATCGAGGCCAACTTTCATAAAGCGTTTTTTGTGGGAACCCTTGAAGACTTTCTCGTAAAGGTAAACAATGTCGACTGTTTTATTCCCTCATACATGAAAATTGGGCAGTGAAAAAATCCAAAAGAGACAATCCATTCCGAACATACTGCCTGCCTTCTTTCTGTAAAATATACCTTCAAGCTTTTCATTCCTTCAGGGTGCCGGAGGATGTAGGGGGTGAGGGAGAGGATGAGGGTGAGGGAGTGGGTCTTCTGGTATACACCCTCCTTTTTTCATTATTTTGTGAATAAAGCACAAGTATTAGTATTATAATTAAGGCAGGACCCCTTCGTCGGAGCCATGGTGAGTCTTCTTTCATCTCTCTCTTTTTCTCTCTCACTCTTTCCCTTTCTCTCCATTTTCTTCCTTTCCGTTCTTTCTCTGTCCCTTCTCCCTCCCTCCCTCCCTCCCTCCCTTCCATTCCCCCTTTCTCTCCCTCCCTCCTTTATTCTTCTCTGTCTGGCCCTGACCCTCACCCTCTTTACCCCCTTCCCCTTTCCTCCTCTGTATCGCACATTCCCTTTTCTCCCTCCTCCCCTTCATCCATCTTGCTCTCCCTCCTCCCTTCTCCCCCTCTTATTCTCCCTCCCCCTATCTCCCTCCTCACCTTCCTCCTCCTCCTTCTTTCACCCCCCCCCCCCGTCCTCTTCTCACCTTCCGTCTTCCTCCTTCTTCGTCCTTCAGCCATTAATCTCCCTCTGCCGCTATTTGCCCGAATTCTCTCTCTCTCTCTCTCTCTCTCTCTCACACACACACACACACACACACACACACACACACACACACACACACACACACACACACACACACACACACACACACACACGCTAATGGAAAGGGATATTAATTCTGCTCACAATGTCAAAGGCCCAGGAGTGAAAGTCTCCGGGACACGAGCGTCTTTCAAGGGTGTAATGGCGGTGTGAAGACAAGAATTGGAATATCATCAGAATTCATACCCGCATCTTTTCCGGTATAACACCAGGACATACGCATCTCCTTACAAGATTTATATGTGTGTTTTGTAAGAAATTCATGTCTTGTAAGAAATCTATAAGGAAATATTTTTTTTGGGGGGGCACGTAGTTGAGAAAGAGGTCCAGATTAATTCCATCTCTTATTAAATAAAATAAAATAATGTGAAGAATTGTTAGTAAGGATGAATTTTATTTCGGCAAAAATAGGGGAGACTTTTGAGGTAACTTATAATGTGAGATTCAGGGAGATATAAGTAATGTGAAATAGGTATGGTATTCTCTCTCTCTCTCTCTCTCTCTCTTTCAACCCTAGCCAGTTATCTGAGCTGTTTACATAGATGATACGCCTTCCTTTCTTCCACCCTAACTCTCTCTCTCTCTCTCTCTCTCTCTCTCTCTCACTTTCTTTCATTCTTTTTTTCATCCTGTCTTTTCTCATATTCCTACTTCCCTCATTCTATCTCTCCTCCTCCCCTGCCTCTCTTCACCCTTCCTTCCATTCCTACTTTCTTACTATCTTTAAAATTTTCCCTCCTTCCTTCTACCATTCCTTCACCTCTTTCTCTCCCTCTGTCTCCTCTATCGTTCTTTCTTTCTTTTTCTCTCTTCCTTGTATTTCGCCATCACTTTCTCCAAATCTTTCGTTATTAGCCTTTCTGTATCTCTCTCTCTCTCTCTCTCTCTCTCTCTCTCTCTCTCTCTCAATTTCGTTCGGTGTCCCCTTCACTCCCCCCCTCCTCTCTCTCTCTCTCTCTCTCTCTCTCTCTCTCATTAAGGCAGGCGCAATATCTGCTGATAAATTGAAGAGACACTCCTCTCTCACACAAACTCTCATTATCTTTCTCTCTCAGTCAGGGGCAAATTTTTCTCATCCTTGCCCACTCTGGCTTACTTTCACACATTCTCTTACATTTCTTTCCACTCCCACTCAGTCGTTTAACTCTCTTACTTTCCATTGAGGTTTAGTATATAAGCGTGAGAGAGAGAGAGAGAGAGAGAGAGAGAGAGAGAGAGAGAGAGAGAGAAAATGGAGATAGTTACCTTTTCTGAACAAACTTTATGATAAAAACAGGAAGAGTTTATATTTTATTCTTCCCTTCCTTTGCGTTGGATCTGACATAAAGTAATCAAATGTTTTAATAATCGAAAGTGTGAGCTGCCAAACACCTCATCAAAGTGTCGACTCTGGAATAAATCGCCACAGAGAAAGAGTTAAAGAGATTTCGCGCCCCATTGTCCGAGAGTCGCGGGTTATAGTGATGATAGGCGACACACACACACACACACACACACACACACACACACACACACACACACACACACACACACACACACACACACACACACACACACCTCTTTATTATTAGTCATGTTTTTTTCCTTTATCACAACACATGATGCTCTCTCTCTCTCTCTCTCTCTCTCTCTCTCTCTCTCTCTCTCTTTCATTAAGGTGGGAGCAATACCTGTTAACAAATTGCAGGCTCAGTGTCAATTTCTCCCGTGCCCATTCTCTCTCACACAGTCGCCTTCATAGTCTTTCTCACATTTGCTTTAATTTTCACACATCCTCGCCGTTTATGGCTCACTTTCCTAGTCTTACTCTCGTTTAAGGTTTAATATGTGCAAGAGAGAGAGAGAGAGAGACGAAAGGACAGAGTTACATAGATCTGACAATCCTTGAGGTCCTTTCGAGGTGGTCCGGCCTGGAATACAAATATAAACACAGTCTTTTAAGAAATTCAGGAACATGGTAGTAAAGAAAACACGCCTTCATTTTTCCCAGGCAGCATACCCCCGAGCAATCAGTCGAACAGGAAAATGGGGCGAAGCAGGAGTGAAATGCGTCAGGGAAATTTTATGGGAATGGCAGAACTTAATGCTTTTGTTGTATGTTCGTTTAAGTGGAGAGGCGAAAAGAATCTCTCTCTCTCTCTCTCTCTCTCTCTCTCTCTCTCTCTCTCTCTCTCTCTCTCTCTCTCTCTCTCTCTCATTTATTTACTTATTTATTCTTTAGTATGATAATTGCATTTTCATTTATTTATCTATCTATCTATTGCCAGACGCCTCAATCCCGTTTGGGGTGGCCACAAACAAATCGCCTCCAAGTCGCCCTGTCCCCCGCCATTTCACTGCCCTGCTCCCAACTCACACACCCCTCTCTCATATACCTCTCCACCCCATCCCTCCATCTCATCCTCGGCCTCCCCCTCCCTCTTCCCCCCTCCACCTCACTCACATACACTCTCTTCGTCAGTCTTTCACCCTCCATTCTCTCCACATGGCCAAACCACCTCAGTGTGTTCCTCCTAACGCTTCCTATCACATCCACATCCACACCACAACGCTCCTTTATATCCTCATGTGTCAGCCTGTCTCTCCATGTGACTCCACAGGCTCCTCTTAAATAACTCATTTTCATTTATAAAGGTGAAAATAATGAACCCCAAAATCATGTTATTTTTCCTGCTGCCTTGTCATGTGTAGAGGAAACCTTTGAGAGAGAGAGAGAGAGAGAGAGAGAGAGAGAGAGAGAGAGAGAGAGAGAGAGAGAGAGAGCAAAAGTGTGATAGGCGGGGTAAGGCAGAATATAAATGGCTTAAGTAAGGATTCTCTCTCTCTCTGTCTCTCTCTCTCTCTCTGTTTTATTTGTCTCTGTATATGTGTGTCTGTCTGTCTGTCTGTCTGTACTGCATGAATATCCACCTATGTAGCAATTTCTATCTATCTATTATCTATTTGTCCGTCTACGTAGCATTCTAGCTATCGATTTTTCTCTCACTCTATCTATCTGTGTAACTGCCTACCTATTTATCTATCTATCTGTCTGGCTGTCTTTCTCTTAGACTGTCTATCCATCCATCTATGAATCTATCCGTCCATCCATTTATCTTCATCCATCTATCTATCTATCTATATCTCAGTCTGTCTGTCTGTCTGTCTGTCTGTCTTACCCTCTCCCTCTCAGATTTTCTTGTCTCTGCACACCGTCATTTTGTCTCCCCCCTCCCCCTCCCTCCCCCTCTCCCCTCCCTCCCTCCCTCCCTGTATCCTAGCAACTGCGGCGGCTCCTCCCTCCCTCCCTTCCTCCATTCCTTGCACAGGTGAGCTTTAGGGAGGGAGGGAGAGGGAGGGACGGAGAGAGAGAGAGAGAGAGATTCAGTACAAGGGGTAACTGGGAAGCAAGACTCCCTTTAACATTTTCACCTCTCTCTCTCTCTCTCTCTCTCTCTCTCTCTCTCTCTCTCTCTCTCTCTCTCTCTCTCTCTCTCTCTCTCTTATCTTACTCATCACACATTTTATTTCTTTCAAAATCCCACCCTCCCTCCCTTTCTCTCTCTCCCTCCCTTCCTCCCTCCCTCCCTCTCCTTCGCTTGCATATTCCTTCACTTGTTCCCTTCCTTTCTATTTCTCACTCCCTCCCTTCCTCCCTCCTGTTCTCCCTCCCTCCCTTCCTCCCTCGTGCTCTCCCTCCCTCCCGCTCTCCCTCCCTCCCTCCCCCTCTCTCACATATTCCCTCCCTCTCTCATACTCACATATCCTTTCCCTCCCCTTGTCTCTCTCATCCACGCTCCCTCCCTAACAAACTCCCCTCCCCTCACTCACGCCCTCTCTCTCTCTCTCTCATCAGTTTCACATATTCTCTACCTCCGTCTTCTCCCCCTTTCTCTCACACACATTTTCTCTTCCTTCCTCCCTCCCTCCCTCCCTCCTTCTCTCACATAATCCCTCCCTCCCTCCCTCTGCCGCTATTTATTGCCGTTGCTCTCATACTCACTTGCCTCTCTCTCTCTCTCTCTCTCTCAGTTTGTGGGTTTATCTATATCTTTTTATCGATCCATCTATCTGTCTGTTTATCTCTAGTCGACCCAACCATCGAATCAGCCATCCATCCATCCATCCAATTATGCGTCTATACATTTACTTAACAAGCGGTGCGGGACCCAGCATTCCTCGCCCGTCAGCAGTTATTTTAGTGCTGTTAAATGCTGATTCGGTACAGCCATTTAGTGTCAGTCCTGTATATAAACTAACCTCAATTTCAACCTGCCCTGTGGAACTCGTAAATAAAGTCTACGGTAATGGCGCAACTAATTTCACATTCAAGAACTCCCGTGTGAGACTCCCTGATCTTGTGTTTCACCTTTCAGACTTCAAGACATTACCTGCACTGTGTAATCAGCTCCTTTGCCGACCAGTGCCCAC
>NC_137010.1:6648600-6698600 GCF_032717465.1 Coenobita brevimanus
TGGATTTCCTTAGCCCAGCCACGGGACCTTACGCCGTGAAAGGGGTAGTGAGGGACTGTTACCTGTTTAACTTGAAGGCACGTTGGTATCTCATGTCTGCCTCTGTCTGTCTGTTTATCTATCTCTCTGTCTTTTTTTCTGTCTGTCTCTCTGTCTATCCTTCCATCGCTATTTCTGTCTATCTGTCTATCTTTTTCTGTCTACCTACCTGTATATCTTTCTGTCTACCTTATACTGTATCCTCCCAAACTCCCAAGCCTCTTTTCGTCGCATTTTCTCTCCCCCTCTCTCCCCAGTCACCCCACTCTCACATACCCTCCCTCATCCTCTCCCCAGCCATACTCTCGGTCTGGCTCTCCTTCTCCATCCATCGACCCTTACCCTCCAAATACCTGACTACCACACACCCTCACCCTCCAAATACCTGACTACCACACACCCTCACCCTCCAAATACCTGACTACCACACACCCTCACCCTCCAGATACCTGACTACCACACACCCTCACCCTCCAAATACCTGACTACCACACACCCTCACCCTCCAAATACCTGACTACCACACACCCTCACCCTCCAAATACCTGACTACCACACACCCTCACCCTCCAAATACCTGACTACCACACACCCTCACCCTCCAAATACCTGACTACCACACACCCTCACCCTCCAAATACCTGACTACCACACACCCTCACCCTCCTTCATATACATTTCATCCTCCTGCCCTTCACCTCACTCTTGGTCTCCCTCTTCTTGCAACCACCCATCTTTAAACTCTTCCTCCCTTCCCTCATAACCCTCTCCATCCAACCCTCCTCATTCTATTTACCACCTCATTCTTCTCTCTCTCTCTCTCTCTCTCTCTCTCTCTCTCTATCTATCTATCTATCTATCTATCTATCTATCCCCTCCACCTCATTCTCCCTCCAGCCACATCACCATCAGCTCCTCTCCTCTCCTCACTCCCCCTCCTCCTCCACCTCATCCTCCTCTTCCATTTCCCTCCGTGTGGTGGATAAGGAAATAATTTACTTAGCCTATTTCCACGTGCGACTTATTCTAATGTCATTTTTGTGGTTATTAGTGGGGTAATTAGGGATGTCTTTGATGTGCCTTGTTCCGCCCTGTGAGTTAATTGCCTTTGTGTTATTGTAGATCAGGGTGGGGTCACTGGAGGAAGAGAGAGAGAGAGAGAGAGAGAGAGAGAGAGAGAGAGAGAGAGAGAGAGAGAGAGATAAGGCAGCATGAAAAAATAGGTACCGGGTATGATGAGAGGTAGATAAGTAAATAGATAGATGGATAGAGACACAGAGCGAGAGAAAGATAGATAGATAGATAGACAGAGAGAGAGAGAGAGGAAGCTCATTTTACAGCTCCCTCCTTCATTAACTCCCAAAAATGCTCCCAAAACGGCCGATATTCGCCACGCACGGCACTAAAAGGTTAATGGCCAAGGGGATGTGGTCTGTTTAGGCGACATTACCCCCGCAATTAACCGCCAGGCCCAAATTACCTCAGCAATTAACCGCCAGGCCCAAATTACCTCAGCAATTAACCGCAAGGCCCAAATTACCTCAGCAATTAACCGCCAGGCCCAAATTACCCCAGCAATTAACCGCCAGGCCCAAATTACCCCAGCAATTAACCGCCAGACTCTAATTACCCCAGAGAATTAACCGCTGAGGCAAACTAAGCTCAGGAAGTCAGATTACGTGAGGGAAACTGTCAGCGAAACACGGGGAGGCGGGCTGAGAGGGTCTGACTGGGAGCAACTGACAGACTGATAGGAACGAAACTGAAACTGACAGAGAAACGTAATCCGACTGTCGCAGAAACTAAGGGAAACTGATAATAAAACTATATTTTGTACTAAACCCACTTGCTGTGCTGAAGGCGACAGGTTGAATTAAAAATGCATCATTACTGAGTCACTAAAGCTCGCGCGCGCACACACACACACACACACACACACACACACACACACACACACACACACACACACACACACACACACACACACACACACACACACACACACACACACACACACACACACACACACACACACACACACACACACGTTGCCTCAGGCGTTAACGCACTCATTTCTGTGTTTTACTCCTGAGGTCATTATAAAATACAGTTGTTGCGTTAACCTGTGTCGGATGCGAAAGGATTGTGCAGTAAAGGGCATTTATATTTGAATGGTGGCAGTGGGGGGAAAATTATCGTATTCCACCGCGTGTCACCATGGCCGACACCTGTGGCTCTCAAATACGACACAAAACCCCCTGTGGTAAATCTGGACATTTCAGGTGGAGTGGGCGGGATAAACGGATAAGGCCATAACGGTGAGAGTGGTATTTATGTGTTGTTGTGCGTGTGGTATATTTCATGGCAGAATGGGTTTTTGGTTTATAATTTGTGCATTTTAAAAGTGATTGAAGAACTTTGGTCCTCACCTACTTGTCCTGCTACTTAGAGCTACAAAATCTCTTTAATTTTCCCATAACGCTGTAAACGTCTCCACCGCTAGATATCTCACCATTACACGTTGAAGAGTACCGCTGCATGGAGGCCAGTAACTTTAGAGTCCAGAGTTAATTAAAATAGCTTCCAAAGATGGGGATTTCACCCTTTGTGACCTGAGGGGGACCAGCAAAGATTTTCCGACACGTGAGGAATGACGAGGAAAACTTGGGCGTCTCTGGCCTATGCCCTTCATCGTTTTTTTTTTTTTTTTTGTGGGGGGAGGTGGGGGCCTCAGATCATAGTGTGTGTGTGTGTGTGTGTGTGTGTGTGAGTGAATCATTTAGTAAAGCATTGAATAGTGTGGAGGTTGTAAACAGGTGGAAGTGGATGATTTCCCCATAACTACCATTCTCCATAACCCTCTGGAGGCTCGGAAAGAGTGAATATTTATTCATTTATTCATTTGTATTGTTTTTTTTTTTCTAGTTATTTTTTGTTCATTTTTTAAAAGTTTTTGGAAAGGACAACTTTAATATATAAAGAAAACTGTGAAAGGTCGAAGGTGGGGAGGATATTAAACTCCCTTTGATAACCCATGACGTGCATTACCTAGCCTGACCTGACCCGATATGAGCCGCTCTGACCTCACATGACCCACCAAGCCTAACGTTACCTGACCACCCAGTATAGCAAACACAGGAAATAATATCACAGCAGGACAGATTAACACAGTAAAACATGAGAACCAAATACAAGCAATCATGACCCAGCGCAACCTAATGTGACCCCAGCTGACCTGACGTGACCTATCCTTTCCTAACCTCGTCTGACCTGACCACGGAGACAGCAATATCCCAGGCTCACGGACAACCAAAGGGACGTCAGGTGTAAGAATATGAAAGGAGGGGAGGGGGATTGTGGTGGAGGGAAAGGGGAAGGGGATTGTGGTGGGGGAGGGGAACTGTGGTGAGGGAGGGGGACTGTGGTGGGGGAGGGGGATTGTGGTGGAGGGAAGGGGGAGGGGATTTGTGGTGGAGGGAAGGGGGAGAGTGATTGTGGTGGGAGAGGGTGATTGTGGTGGGGGAGGAAAATTGTCGTGGGGGAGGGGGATTATGGGAGGGGGTAGGGAAAGGGGGGACCTACTGAAGCTGACTGACTATCAAATGAAGATAGTGTTAGTAGGGCTGATCCAACACACACACACACACACACACACACACACACACACACACACACACACCAGTCAGCCGTGAAATGCGTGTTGCTCTCTCTCTCTCTCTCTCTCTCTCTCTCTCTCTCTCTCTCTCTCTCTCCCTCCACGCCTTAAGCTGTGTAATTCTGGTTAACGATGATTTTGCTTGTCGTGGGGGAAGCTGTCGAGGTCGGAGAGTTAAGTTACATATTTTATTTTCATTTTTTATTTATTGTATTTTATGTGGTAGGTAGGTAGGTAGATAGATAGATACGTAGATAGACAGACAGATAGATGGGTAGGTAGGTAGATAGATAGATGGATAGGTAGGTAGGTACGTATATAGATAGATAGATAGATAGATAGATGATAAACAGGTAGGTAGATTGGTTGGTTGGTTGGTAGATAGGCAGGTAGGTAGGTGAGTAGGTGGACGGATGGACAGGTGGATAGGTAGATATATAAACACAGATTCCTAAATAGACAGAAAGACAGATAGATGGTAGGGACAGATGGATAGATACAGATAGATAAATATACAGACAGGCTTCCAGAGGTCTAGATAGATTAACAGATAAAATAATAAACCAATAGATAGTAGAATAATAGATACACTAGTCAAGAGGAAGTGTGTGGATGTTCACAAGTACAAGATGAAAGTAAAGAAAATAGAATCAATTACATTTTATCTCGTGAACTTCAATTATAATATATATATATTTTTTGTTCTGGTACTAAAATGAAGCGATTAATGGTTTAGGCTGATGAATGGCCTCCCACCTGTGATAATTTACCTGTCTACCTTTATTTAGTACAGGTGAGTGGCCCAGGTGAATAATTATACCTGTGTGTGTGTGTGTGTGTGTGTGTGTGTAGAGAGAGAGAGAGAGAGAGGGGCTACATAATTTCCTTCCCAATAATCAGATCATCTCTCTCTCTCTCTCTCTCTCTTAATTCCCTCTTTTGTTCCTTTGTCGCTTTTCCTCTGGCACTCTTCCTCCTCCTCCTCCTCCTTCTCCTCCTCCTCCTCCTCCTCCTCCTTCTCCTCCTCCTCCTCCTCCTCCTCCTCAGCAGTACACTAATCCCGTCTGAGGAGGAAAGACGGAGGGGAGCGAGAATGAAAGACGGAGGGAGGGAGGAAGAGAGAGAGGGACAGGGAGATAAAATGAGGACAAAGGGAGAGAAGAAAACAAGGGGGAAGGGAGGAAGGGGAGGGAGGAGGACAGAGTACAGGGGGATGTGGAGAGAAAGGGAGAGAATGAAGTAGGGAGAAAGGGAGGGAAACAAGGAGGAAGGAAGCAAGGCAGGGAGGAAATAAGAAGAGAATAAGAATGTAAGATGACAAGGAAAAGGAAGACAGGGAGGGAGAGAGGGAAGGAAAGAGAAGAAAAGAGTGAGAGAGACAAGGAAGGAGGGAAGAGAAGGACAAAAAAGAGTAAAGAGGGAGAGAAAGGTAGGAAGGGCCGACGAGAGAGAGAGGAAAAGAGAAAGAGAAGGACAAGAAGAGACGGAGAGGAGAGAAGGAGGGAGGAAGGATGGAGGAAGGCAGGGAGAGGAGAGAGGGAGGAACGGAGGGAGGGAGGAACGGAGGGAGGGAGGGAAGGAGGGAGGATGACATTAACTATGAGAAGTGAGGTGGAGAATTTGGCAGGCTTGAAGGTGAGGATGTTGATGGACAGGCAGAGAAACAGACAGGGAGGGAGGAAGGAAGGAAGGAAGGAAGGAAGGAGGAGAGGTAGGCAGGAAAGAAGGAAGGAAGGAGGAGAGGTAGGCAGGAAAGAAAGAGAGAAGAAGGAAGGAAGGAATGAGGAGAAATATAGCGAGAGGAAAGAAGGAAAGTAAACAGGAAGGAGAGAGAGAGAGAGAGAGAGAGAGAGAGAGAGAGAGAGGAGTCCATGAAGGAGGGTGGCGTAGAATGGGGAGGTGACCAAGAGGATAAGAGGGAGACTGAGAAGAAGAGGAAGAAGAAAAGAGGAGGAAGTAGAAGAAGACGATAAAGAGTGAGAAGAGGAGAAGGAGGTAGATTGAGGAGTACATCAAGAGGGGGAGGTATAAGGGTGAGGTTGATGGCAGGTGGAGGAGGTGGAGGGAAGGTGGGGGGGCGTTGGGTGGAGTGGAGTGGAGTGGAGTGGAGCGGGTCGTTACTGAATAGGGACAGTAATGCTTGGGGGTCCCTTTTGTTGAGGCCGCCCCTCACAGGATCCGGCGTACGGCAATAGATGAGAGAGAGAGAGAGAGAGAGAGAGAGAGAGAGAGAGAGAGAGAGAACATAAAAGAGGTGGACTGGAGCTTATTTTGTGCACGTCACCAGAAGTCAGGATGGACGGGTGGGCGGGGGATTGCCAGCCTGATTGGATAGGACTGGGCTAGGTGGATACAGGGTACGGTGGATGGGTGGATGACTAGGTGGATGCAGGGTACGATGGGTGGATGGTTAGGTGGATGGAGGATATAATAGATGGATGGAGGATATAATAGATGGATGGATTGATGGTTAGTTGGATGGAGGATAGGTTAGATGGATGGATGGATACGATGGATGGATGGATGGACGGCAGGCTGCTGGTATAGGTCGATGGGCTGCTTGGTATGGCTGAAAATGTTTTCACCCCTGTGCGTTTGTTTGTTGGTTGGTTGGTTTGTGAGCAAGATTACACAAAAACTACTGGACGGATTTCCACGAAGCTTGGTAGAAGAATGGGCCTTGGCCCAGAATAGACTCCATTAAATTTTGTCGCGGATCCGGATAAAGGTGCTGATCCAGGAATTTTTTTTTTTTTCACTTACATGAACATTGCGAGATAGGGCGTTGGCGGAGGTAAGCGCTCTGCTGAGTGCCATTCTAGTTCGTTATAATTTACAAGACAGAGGAAACATGAAATGGCCCCAGTAAACATGAAATGGCTTCAATAAACATGAAATAGCTTCAGTAAACATGAAATAGCTTCAGTAAACATGAAATAGCTTCAGTAAACATGAAATAGCTTCAGTAAACATGAAATAGCTTCAGTAAACATGAAATGGCTTCAGTAAACATGAAATGGCTTCAGTAAACATGAAATGGCTTCAGTAAACATGAAATAGCTTCAGTAAACATGAAATAGCTTCAGTAAACATGAAATAGCTTCAGTAAACATGAAATGGACCCAGTAAACATGAAATGGCTCCAGTAAACATGAAATGGCTCCAGTAAACATGAAATGGCTCCAGTAAACATGAAATGGCTCCAGTAAACATGAAATGGCTCCAGTAAACATGAAATGGCTCCAGTAAACATGAAATGGCCTGAGTTGTTCTTAATTGACCCGAATAGACAGAAATTGACCAGACTGGACCAGATTTGACAGAAGAAAAATCTAAAAAGACATAGATATAAAACGGTCAAAATATTGTTCACAAGTAGTTTAGAAATAATAATAACAGTAATACTACTACAACTAATAATAATAATAATAATAATAATAATAATAATAATATGAAAAGTAAGACAACAAAATAAAAGTAACCCTGTCGTCCAGTTTTTATTTTATTTTATTTTATTTATTTTTTTGTCTGACAGTCCTGTAAAAATTCCCTGCAGGAGTTTTTGTTTGTTTTTATTTTTTTTTCTACCGCTTGATTTCTTGGAAGGAGAGACTGGCTGGGAGAGTTTGTTTGTTTTATTGTTTGTTGCTCTTATTGTATTTCTCTCTCTCTCTCTCTCTCTCTCTCTCAGGTGTCACCAATTCACTCCCTTACCACCGCGTCCTCTCTTAATTCCTCCCTTTCTCCCTCCCTTCATTTTCCTTTCCCTCCCTCCCTCCCTCCCTCCCCTCCATCTATTATGCCTCTGAGTGTGGAGGTATGGATGGTATGGTATTATGAGAGAGAGAGAGAGAGAGAGAGAGAGAGAGAGAGCCTGGGGACCTTAATATATAGCGTGCCTCATTTATATAAGACTCTCTCTCTCTCTCTCTCTCTCATATATATACAGTACACACACACACACACACACACACACACACACACACACACACACACACACACACACACACACACATAGCTATCTCTTCCTTTCTTTCTCCCTCTTCGTCACCCCCTCCCTGCCCAACCCCTCTTTATTTTTTACGCTCATTCCTCACATACCACCATACTGTGATTCTCTCTCTCTCTCTCTCTCTCTCTCTCTCTCTCTCTCCCCCTCACATTTATTAATTCCTCCAATTCCTTCGTCTCAAGTTTGCCCATTTTTCTGACATTCATCTTCCTTATTTCATACCTCTTTTTTCCTCCTCCTCCTTTTCCTTCTCCTTGCTTCTTGTCCTCCCTACTTCCTTATTGCATCTCAGTTGTGCATTATTTTACTTCCCACTTTCTTCCTTTATTCTCATTTCCTTCCTTCCTTCCGTGTTTCATTCTTCTCGCCCCTCCTCCATTCTTCCCCCTGCTTATTTCCTTGTTTTTCTTACTTTTTTTTTTAGGCAAGGTGGATCATTTCTCCAGGTGGTGGTGGTGGTGGTGGTTCCAAGAGAAAGCGTGGTCATAGCAACCGGGAGCGTTTCGGACAGATTTGTGGGCTAACTATGGTATTCTTCACATAACCCAGTCAGGTGGCATAGAGACTCCTGCTGTGGAATGAGGCTGTTTTGGTTTGACTTTCCTCCTTGTTTCTCTCTCTCTCTCTCTCTCTCTCTCTCTCTCTCTCTCTCTCTTCTAGTCGGAACAGAACGCCCCGAAATTAATGTTGTGGCCTAAAGGGATGGTAAAGTATAAGCGATGAGAAAACCAATGGAGAGTCAGTAAAACCAATTGCTTTACAGGTTCCCTCGACTGCCCCCGGCCATTGATGGGGCGGAGTCAGGTTATTGGTCATTAGCACTCTTGAATTGCCATGTTGGATTAGGGTCTTTTATGCAGTTTTTTCCTTACTAATTTTTTCTTTTATTGTCAACTTTCTTCCTTCTTGTCTCTCCTTCTGTTTCTCCTTCTTTATTTTTCAGTTTCTTTCTCTTTGCTTCCTTCGCATCTTCCTTCTTTTCCCCATTCTTTCCCTTCCCCTCCCTTCTTCCCTCACTCTTACTTTTTTCCTACCTTTCCACACCTCCTCCCTTCCCTCCTTTTCCTTCTCTCCTTACCTCCTCCCTCCCTCCCTCTTCTTCCGTCCGTCCCTCCCTGATTACCCTCCTCTTTCCTCATTTCCTCCATTTCCTTTGCTTCATTTCCTCCCTCCCTCCCTCCCTCCTCCCCAACGGTCCCTCCCTCCCTCCATTTTTCCTCCGCTATTTTTCCTCCCATAAATGATTTCTATTATTTCTGTCTTGGCTTCCTCCTTCATTTTTCTCTTCCTCCCTCCCTCCTTCGTTTCTTCTTTCTCTTTCCCTCTCCCTCTCATCCTTCTTCCTTCTCTCTCTCTCTTTCTCTCTCTCTCTCTCTCTCTCTCTCTCTCTCTCTCTCTCTCTCTCTCTTTAATCATCATTCATTAGTTTTTGACCAGCGCATCAGAATTATTTTTATTATTATTATTATTATTATTATTATTATTATTATTGTTGTTGTAGCAGCAGTAGTAGTAGTAGTAGTGTTATAGTTTTTTTTATATAATTGTTCACTACATAACTAATTTTTCTTCTCTTTTCAGGTATGTAGGTCTTCAAGGAGCCTAAAGAGAAGCCAAAAGGTATGTGTCTGTACCTCATTATTTATTTATTTATTTATTTTTATTTTTCCACATCTGTCTGTCTGTATGTCTGTTTTTGGGCCAGCGTAACAGACAGGTTAATTACAGGATTTTGGGTCACTTACCTGCTAAAGAGAATGTTATCTTTCCTGTTTCGTATTGCTTCGTCTTATCTCGTCATTTTATCTCCATAGCATTCGTTATCGCCCTTATCATAACCTCTTCAGTGTTAGGACGTGATTATCTTTAGTATTATTTGTATTTCTCTTCCTGCTACATTTATCTCTTCTTCCTTGCATATATATTGTTTTTCTTATCTTCTTAGCGCTCTCTCTGCCTCTCCCTACTTCCCTCCGTCCCTCCCTGCCTTGCTCTCTCTACCTCCTTATCTCTACCCCTATTTTTCCTCTCCTTCCATATCTCTCTGTCTTTCCATCATGTCTCCCTTTCTATCTCCCTTTTACCTCCTTGCATACCTATCTGCTTCCCCCCCCCTTCTCTCTCTCTCTCTCTCTCTCTCTCTCTCATCATCCTTGTCTCTTAGGATCTCTACCTTTATCTCTATCTCGGTCTATTTCCTTCCTTCCCTTCCTCCCTGCACTATCTCTTTATCCCTCTTTACCTTCATCTCTATCTCAGTCTATCTCCCTCCCTCCCTCCTTTCCTCCCTTTCTCTCCACCTGCCAAAGCTCTCTCCATCACATTCTCTCCTCTATTTTCTCTCCTCTCGCACCTACCCGTACAAATAAATAAATAAATAAATAAAACTTCCATTAACGTATCCATTTTTTTTTTCAATCCCTCCCCTCGCTCCGCTTCTCCTAACACCTCTTCCTTAGCGGTTTATTTTTTTGTACGGCCGCTTAATATCTTTGTTTTTTTTTTTGTTTTTTTTTTAATGGAGAGTATGGCGATATTAGAAGGGTTTATGGAATACAGGTGAGGACAGTAAGTCAGGTGTGATAAGCAAAATAAATCGCCGAGGAGAAGGTGTTAGGGAGCTTCCTTCTCCGACGAGTCAGAGAATAGTTTGATTGGTGGCTGATTGTCTTATACTAACCAGTCTTGAGAGAACCAGCAGGCATGTTTCTTATTACTTGTACTCCTTTGAATTGGAACCCTTGTAGTCCATTGAACTTTTGTACTCCTTTGAACTCCTTTGTACTCATTGGACTTCTTTACTCCTTTGAACTCCTTTGGGCCCCTTTACTCCTTTGAACTCATTTGAACTCCTTTGACTTCATTTGAACTTATGTACTCCTTTGAACTCCTTTACACTCCTTTGAACTCTTGCATTCCCTGTCTCCTCGCCAGGGAATAACAGGCAACAAGTGACCTATTATCTGACTTCTTTAGCTGTTGACAGATTTACCCAGGGTCCATTTAGAGGCCCTAGTGGAGTTCTCTCTCTCTCTCTCTCTCTCTCTCTCTCTCTCTCTCTCTCTCTCCCTCTTCCCTCTTACCCCCGCCTTCCTCCCCCTGCTTTCCCCCCTCATCCCCCTACTCCCATCCAACCCCACCCCATCCTTAGTCACCTCACTGGAAAGGCCTAAAGACGTGATGTAATTTACGCCGATAAAAGATTAAGTGCTGGAGATAATGGCTGGATTCCGGGGGCTGAAATGGTGAGTGAATGAAGGTGTGGCCCATTCAGTTGGACAGATTTTTTTTAGTTTTTCCTATATTTTTTTCCCTTGCTCTCTGGACCCTGCCTCACCCCATCCTTAGGTGGAAAATGAGGTCCAGGTGATGATTATGGTGATGATTGTGATGATGATGATGATGATGATGATAATAGTGAAGATTGAATGTTAAAAAAATGATGAGGTGGGACAGAACGCGCCCAGGCAACTTCAGAGTGATGATGGCGATGATGATGATGATGATGATGGTTGTGATGATGATGATGATGATGATGATGATGATTATTACAACATCACCAGGCCTTATGGAGAATCAGTAAACTCATTTTAACGAGAACCACACACACACACACACACACACACACACACACACACACACACACACACACACACACACACACACACACACACACACACACACACACACACACACACACACACACACGGGCAATCCCTGTGTGGCGTGCTGTGTGGGTCGATGGCCGTCCCCCCCCCATTCTGCACGCCAACACATACCTGTATATCTATCTGGCGGTATGTCTGTCTATTTGGCTGTCTTTCTGTCTGTATCTATCTATCTACCTTCCTGTGTATCTCTATCTATCTCTCTGTCTATCTATCTGTCTCTCTATATGTCTCTCCCTATCTGTCTTTCAATCCCTGTCTCCACGTATCTGTCTATCTATTTGCATCTATCTGCTCATTTACATGCTGCCTGATCCCGCATCCTGTGAGGGGGTAACATCGACAGCAGAACATCCAGGCGTGTATGTCCCTACTCAGCAACAACCCCCCCCCTCTGCCCCTCCAGTACACACCATCCACTCATACAACACCCATGCCTTTATTCTCGACACTTAGCACGTCTTTCATAGCGATTTGTTTTTATTTATTTATTCATTTATCTGTTTACCTTTTTATGTATTTAGTATTTCTTGTGTATTTATATTTCACGTTAGTTGTTCTATTTTCAGTTATTTATCTCATTAGTATACACGTGAATTGTATAAATCACGTAGTATCAGGGAATATTCACGTCCCATTTGCGGAGACACGTGCTAAAAAGCCTCTTAAATTGACGGGAACAGGGGTAGATTTCTGTCCACCTCGTCCTTGGGCTCCCTATCCTCCTCCTCGTCCTCGGTCTCCCTCTCCTCCACCTCATTCCTGGGTCTCTTCCTCCTCCTCCCAAGCATCTTAACTCTCATACACTTTGTCACCCTCCATAACATACTCAGGCACCTTATCTCCCTAACCTCGTTCTGCGGCTCCTCCTCCTCTTCCTCCTCTCCCTCCTCCTCCTCCTCCTTCGTCTCCTCCTCTCCCTCCTCCTCCTCCTCCCTCGTCTCCTCCTCTCCCTCCTCCTCCTCCTCCTCTGCAATATAAATGCGGGGGTGTTTTGGGAGACAGCCAGCTCCCTTTACCTACCCAGGACCCACTGTCAGCAGAATTAACTCTTTTGGCGTTACCATGAATTAAATAGTACAGTTGCCCAGACCCGCCTCAGCCCGGGTCAGGTAACGTTAAATCAGGTCAGGTCAGGTCAGGTTAAGTCAAGTCCGGTCAGGTTAGGCCAAATCAGGTCAGGTTAGCCCAAGTCAGGTCAGGTCAATTAAGTCAAGTTAGGTTAGGTCATGTCAGGTCAGATTAGGTCAAGTTAGGTTAGGTCAAGTCATGTCAGGTCAGAGTAGGTCAAATTAGGTTAGGTCATGTCAGGTCAGATTAGGTCAAGTTAGGCTTGGTCAAGTCAGGTCAGGTCAAATTAGGTCGTTAGGTTAGGCCAAGCAGGGCAGGTCAGATTAGGTCGTTAGATTAGATCAGGTCAGGTCAGATTAGGTCAAGTCAGGTCGTCAGGTGAGGTCAGGGTAGCTTGCATGTCATAGGGTTAGTTTTGTGTTGAAGTGCTCTGATATTGCAGTTACCGCTCCCGTCCTTCAATCTTAGGTCAGGGTGGCGTGTGCTGCTAGTAAAAGGTAAGTCATTATCATCGTTGTCGTCATCGTCGTTCCCCCTCCAAGGGATGGGATGACGTAGGATCCAAAAATTGAAAAATAAATAAACAGGAGAGTGCACATAAGAATTACAACTGTCAGTTACGGCCAGGAAAACTTTGCAATTCCATTTATATAGAGGTACATAGAGACTATCATCCACTCTCTTGATGTAGCGCCGCCTACTTCTTCCAAAGATGACATTACACTGAGTGAATATCTGATTTTTCCTGTAACCCAAGAAACTATTTACAAGGCTGGGTGGTAACCATGTAACCAAATAGTGGGGTGGAGAGACACAAATGCGACGTCCTTCCAGGAACCAAACTTTCACACTCATCTCTGACCCTCTGTACACCGAAAGGGAACATCGGTTCACTGCACGGAACAGTCCTGCAAGGGCAATTACTTCTACGCTGTTGAAGGGTCTGCTCGGCCGGACAAACCGGGGTTACCCTACTACTACTACAACTCATACCGTTACTATTACTCTTACTACTGCTGTTGCTACTACTGATATTCCTACTGGCACTAGTATGCGGTGCTTCATTTCATCACTTTTACCTGTTTTCTACCGTAGGGTAATGCAAACTAGTTTCTCGCCTAATTGCCACGGTATTTTGAACTTGATGTTGTATACCGTGTCTTTGAGGAAAAGGAGAGTCGAGAGGGAGAGGGGCTGGAATGGGACAGTTAATAGATGTATGTGGGTTGCTGCGTAGGTAGGACTGAATAAGAAATAATTTGATTCGTGAGAGATGAGGAGTGAGGAGGTCTTTTGATGTGGGGGTAGAGATGAGGGTGACTTTGATGTCCGGGGAAGTGTGGAGAGAAAGGAAGATGGCAATGATAAGGTTGGTGAATTTGTCAGAGAGAGAGAGAGAGAGAGAGAGAGAGAGAGAGATTATCTGGCGTTACCTGGAATAGAATACCAAGAGCTGTCCTAACCATGAGAGGGGCATCTTGTCAGTCAGGGAAGTGGTTTTGGATCACAGGTATTAAGAAAACGATAACAGGGTAGTCCATACATAGCGCCTCTCTGTCACGCCTTGTAAGAAATATTCAGTCTTACGGGGCGGCGGCATTCTCGTGCAGTTAGGAAGCTCACTAACGCCTCTTCCTTATCGATTAATTTCACCTCTTCCTTACCGATTAATTTCACCTCTTCCTTACCTGTTTATTGCACCTCATCGTTACCGATTTATTTCTGATTCTACTCCGTGATTATATTCTTGTGTGAGCTTACTATAACACCTCTTCCTTACCGATTTTTTTTTTAAATTCTATTCCGTTATTATATTCTTGTGTGATATTCATGTTATGTCGGTATTAAAAAGATATATAAGAAGCAGGAAAGAGGTTATTGATGGGTAGTTTGGAAAATAAATCGCTAAGGAAGAGGTGTTAGGGAGCACTGTGAGCGTAAATATTTGGACTTTGTGAAATTACTGTCCTCCCTTTACCTTAAGTTGGCCCAGAGTTTTTTTTTTTTTTTTGCCTTTTTCATCCTACTTTACGTGGCTCAGTGACGGAACACGACAATACTGGGATCTCTCTACTTCGTGTAGCAATTCTTCGTGACTGGCAGCATATTCTAATGTTAATCTATCGTTAACACTCAGTATTCAGGATGGAGAGATGTCAATTTTAAGCATAGTTAGAGTAAAATAATAATAATAATAATAATAATAATAAACCATGCAGTCAGTTTATATTAATAAGAAGATATTATAAACTTTGAAAAATTTTATGGTGGTGGTGGTGGTGGTGGAGATGGTGAATGGTGGTTGTGGTGGAGAATATTGTTGGTGGTGGTGGTGGTGGTGGTGGTGGAGGGCGATGCAGATGGTGGTGGTGGTGATGGTGGTGGTGGTGGTGGTGGTTATCGACTTAAAAAAAAATAATAATAATAAAAATAAAAAATCATATGGGAAGCAACAAAATAATGCAGTTTAGACACAGGTAACGCAGACTAAGCCTTGTCCAGCACCACATACGAGAATTCGAGTGGGTAACTTATGAGCCACCCTGTATTTAGTTTAGGTATGTTGGTGGGGAGGCTTCGTTATGTGGAGTGGTGGCGGGAAATTCGAAGCTGAACAGATGAGTGGATGGTAGTGTGGCCGATTCCGTTTTCTTTTTCTCCTCTTTCGTTAATCTAAGACGTTTGTGTGTGTGTGTTTGTGTGTGTGTGTGTGTGTGTGTGTGTGTGTGTGTGTGTGTGTGTGTGTGTGTGTGACCCGCCCTGACCTCCTTGCGGAAACTAGGTCAAGATGCTCCACCTCCCACTTACCTACCCCCTGCCCCCTGACCTCCCCTCACCCCTCCCCCTCCCCCCTGACTTCCCCTCACCCCCGACGCTCTCATCTTTCCCCTCTCTACTTGTTTCCCTGCCCCTGCCCCTCCCCCTCCCCCTCCCCCTCCCCCCCCTTCGTCTTATCTCTTCTTTCCCCTTCCTTTCCTTCACACCGTATCTCCCCTGACCCAGCTCCGACCTGGCACACACACACACACACACACACACACACACACACACACACACACACACACACTTTATCTGTCTATCTGTAGCTGTCTGTCTGTCCATCTGTCTATCCATCCATGTAGCTATGTATCTTTCATGTATCTATATCTATCGCTGTCTATCTGTCTGTCTGCCTGCTTTGTTGCTCTTCACCTTTTAATACCTCTCCTCTTCTTTCTCGTGCTCACTCTTCCCTATCTTCCTCTCATCCTTTTACTCTCCAATCTTCGCGTCATTTTTCCCACCTTCCTTCCTTCCTTCCTTCTCCATCTACCGTTTTTCCGTCTCATTTCCTTCCCTCTCTCCCTCCTCTCTTCCATCCTTCCGTCCTTCCTTCCCTACAATCCTTGGAGAACAGAATATTCCAATTACACATCAGTTAATGACAGATTGACAGAGTGGGGCAAGGAACAAGGAATCACACAGTATATCAATCACGTAAAATAAAGTAACAGTGTGGGAAGTAAAGGAAATACAGTGTTTATTTCGCAGTATCGCCAGGTGTTCACAGGCAGAAAAGTGAAGTTGTTTATTTTCGAAGACACGTACCTAAAGAGGGTCCAAGTGGGGTCGGAACTGTTTAATCCTCCATATATACAATCCTTGGCTTTATTGCAAGAGTTTAACCACAGAATTTTGTAAGTAAGTTTTATTATGTCCGTACCGTAGAATGGATATGTCTCTAGGTGTTTTGAGAAGTGGTAAAAAAAAATATTAAGAACATTACAGTAGGAACATTTATTTTGAGGGAGAATTCGGATTTTTTTTTTTTGTAATGCAAGGAAGAAGGAACCAAAGGGCAGAAGCTACACACTATATTCTGCTCATTTTTAACTAGGCGTACAGTTACCACCTCCATCAAGATATGACAGCAGAATACCATGCTAGTCACGAAGAAGAGCCGTGGAAAGGTTGCGTAGTCATAGTCATCCCCTATTCCGACGCTGAGGTATGGGAGACGCACTGCAAAAGGACTAAAATCTCTTGTCAAGTTAAAGTGGATGGACTATAGACGAAATGCACTTAAGGAGAGAATCTTAATGGAACTGGTGAAGTGGATAAAGAGTTTCAGTAGAGGAGAGTCGCTAAGTTGTAAGAGAGAGAGAGAGAGAGAGAGAGAGAGAGAGATCAGCTTACAACACGCCCAAATGGTTTAGAAGTTGTAAAAGTTCCGTCTGAGTAGGTAGGTTAGAGGAAGTTGGTTTGGGAGTGGGTGAGTGGCGTGTGTGTGTGAGTGGGGTGGGTGAGGGGGTGAATGAGGTGGTTGTGTGAGTGGGTGAGGGGTAGGTGCGTGAGTGACTTAGTGGGTGAGTGGGGTGGGTGTGTGAGTGGGTGAGTGATGAGTGCGGTGGGTGAGTGGGTGAATGAGTGAGTGAATGGGTGAGTTATGTGGATGAGTGAGTGGGTGAGTGGGACGAGCTCCTTAGGTGATGGAGTTGCTGTTGACTCCAGAAAAAGTTTAACACCCTTTCACCACGCGAGAGTAATGTGTTCAGGTGAGATTTCCTTTTATATCAGACTAGAGGGTTGAGCTACGTCCTTCATTTACCTCTCCCGTCATGCAGGTGTTTATGAAGGTTAATTAAATCGTGTGGAGGTAGCAGGAGTACGCTGAGGTAATAAATTACGGTCATCGTACTGAAGTCTTTAAAGATAGACATGTAAGCATACAGGTGGAAAGGGCTTAATGTAAAAATATATACATTGCCATCTTCATTACCACACTCAAAGCATATTACATCATTACTATACTCTATTCACTGTAATTTGGCTTAAAATATGGAGCTACAACAATAAATCCGCACTAAAATATGATGATAGTCACGAAGAAGTGCTGCTTGGATTTTTATTTTTCTGACACTGCCGCATGTGCAATAGCTGCAAAAGGACGAAATCTGGGCCAAGTTAGAGTGAAAGGAATATGTAATTTTTTTTTTAACATGTTTCAGTTTTTGTACCTCTCTCTCTCTCTCTCTCTCTCTCTCTTTCTAGTTTCGGCTGCAGGGCTTTCTTGGCGGGAGAAAGACTATTTCTTTACTATCCTTGTCATATTCTAGCAGTGTAATGTTGTACAGTCGGGGACATAAATACTGATCCACCTCTTTTCAGCAAATAATGAGACTGAGCGTTAACTTTCGAATCAGCAGACGATTTTCAAGGCTCAATTTATTTATTTATTTTTTTCAGAACATAACGTTAGATTTTCATAATTCTTCGGACATGAGTGAAGCGGGGGGGGGGGTACTGGAGGTGGCTACTTAACACCTCTTCCTTAGCGATTTATTCAGCTAATTGCACCTTAACCTTTTTTTTTTTTTTTCGTGTTTATTGTATGCGCAGCCAAGACGATTTTATTCATCCTCGGGTTTTCTCAGACTGAAGGGGTTAAATTTTGGCGTTCACCCTAAGACGTAAAAAAAAATCGTCTGGAAGCATGAACAATATATAGGAACACGTCATCGGAGTGAAGGGGTTGAGAGAGAGAGAGTTTGCATGAGGACGAGTAGCTATTGGGGTGTGATGCTCAGAATAAATCACCCGGGGAAATGCGTTAAGGTGTGGAACAAGACCCGTGGAACTGCCGTATATGGGTCAACCGGGTTTTTCTTGTGCCACTAATTCATCTTTAATTTTTCTGCCTCTTTCTCTCCCTTTTCCTTCCCTCCCCATAAATTGTCTCTCCAGCGCCCTCCATCATTGTAAGTCCTCCCTTCATCCCTCCTTCATTCCTTCCTTTCCCCCTTCCTTTCTTCCTTCCTTTCCCTCCTTTCCCCCTTCCTTTCTTCCTTCCTTTCCCTCCTTTCCTCCTTCCTTTCTTCCTGTTTCCATCCATCCTTCCTTCCTGTTTCCATCCATCCTTCCTTCCCTCCTTCCACTTCCGTCCTTCCTTCCTACTCTCACGTCTTATGATCTGCCCTCATTACCTTCCTCCCATTCTTTACTATCCTTCCTCCTTCTTTCTTTCCTTCCTTCCTTCCTTCCCTCCTTCCTATTCCCTCCTTCACTCCTTCCGTCCTTCAAATCTTATGATCTGCCCCCATTACCTCCTTCTCTTAAATTTTAAAAAGTCGTATCGTCATAGTCTTTCTTGGCAAACAACCTGGAGAGATTTTTTGTTTGCTTTCCTTTGCTCTCCTTTGTATTCTTTTCTGCTTCTCTCTGGCTCCCCTCCTTCCCTTCCTTCTTCCTTCCCTCCCTTCCTCCTTCTATCCTCTTCCTTCTTCTTCGTTTCCCTCCTTGTCCTTTGTCCTTCCTTCCTTCCTTACCTCCCTCCTTCCATGAACTTCCTTCCTCTCTCTTATTTCTCATCCTCCTTACCATTCCTTTCCCTTTTCCTCCTCTCTCCTTCCCTGTACACTTCTCTCTCTCTCCTACTTCATTCCCTCCCACTCGTCCCTCCCTTCCCTCCTTCTTTCCTTCTTCCCCCTCCCTCCTTTCCCCCCACAGCAGATACAACCTTAACGCAACATCACAAGGCACTTAATGTAAACCTGATGTAAATTTCCCTTCCATAGAATACCGTACAGTAAAATGGAATAGCATTTACAGAAGACTTTTCCTAGGATGTATATATGATTTTTTTTTTTCACCTTGGCTAGAGGTACTAAAGAAAAGGGTGATATTTTTTCATGTCTTCTTTCTTTCTTGCATTCTTTATTTATTTCTACCTTCCTTCCTTCCTTCCATCCATCCATCCATCCATCCATCTGTCCCTTCCTTCCTTCCTTCCATCCATCCATCCATCCATCCATCCATCCATCCATCCATCCATTCATCCATCCTTCCTTCCTTTCTTCATCCATCCTTCCTTCCTTTCTTCATCCATCCTTCCTTCCTTCCTTCTGTTCAACCCTTGTCTCAGTCTCATTCATATATACCGTTACTTACTGACTCCCTTGTAACAAATAGCCTGAAAAGGACCATTAGGCTTCTTTCTTTTTTCTTGACATTTTCTCTTTTCTTTATTTTCTTTCTTTTTTCTTCCTTTTTTTTTCTGAGTTCTTTTGCACGCTGTCCCTCCCTCCCTCCCTCTTTCCTTTTTCCTCCCTTCTTTCCCTACTCCCTCCTTCTCAATGTTATCTCTCCCTGTCTGCCTCCCTCATTCCTGTCCTTTTTCTCTCCCTTCTCCTCACACTTCCTCGCTCCTTCCTTCCTTTTTCCTGTCCTCTCTTTCTCCCGCCTTTTCTATGCTCTACCTCTCTGTCATTCCCATTCTTGTCTCTCCCTACTTCCTTTTCATCCTCTCTCTCTCACTCTTTCTCTGTCCTTCCCTCCCTCCCTCCCTCCGTCCCTCCCTCCACTTCCCTTTCCCCCCTTCCCTCCCTCCCTTCCTCCCTCCCTCCCTCCCTCCTTTTCTCCAATGATTGATGCCTTTCTCGATATGGGTCACCCTTCTCGCTGATTCTGAGAGAGAGAGAGAGAGAGAGAGAGAGAGAGAGAGAGACGGTAGGGCGAGTAATGGAAATAAATGAACAGATAGACAAGGAAGTTGGAAGGGAATGCGAAAGGGAGGGAGGGAGAAAAAGACGGGAGGGAGGGAGGAAAGGGAGAAATGGGAAGGCGAGAGGGAGTCCAGCTAAAAGCATAGAGTAACAGACCTAATACCCTTTACTAGACTTTATTTTAGGGCGGTCGTAGACTGTGGTATCTGAATTATGAGAACAAGAAGAGGATAGTAAAAGATGATGCCTCTATTTTATCACGACCACCAATACGTCCTTCTGAAGCCGGCAGGAAAGTGTGAGAAAGATCGTGTAATATCCAAAGTTACCATGGAATTTTTGTCTTGGATAATTCTTAGTAGTGACTGACCACCTACTTAAGATTATAATAACTGGCTGGGAGAATAATATTTAATGTATAACAAAATTTTGGTGTATAAAAATGGGAAATGAAGTTAATGTCTGTATGATTCAGTTGTGGACAAGGTACCTTTATTTTATTTATTTATTTATTTATTTATTTATTGTGGGGGGACCGTAGAGAGCCGTGCCTGAAAAAAATTGTTCGTTCCAGAAGAAAATGAACAAGAGGACCAAAAAGAAGGCAAGACAGATATATTGTTCAGGCGACTTTGTGTTATTAGTTCGGTGTATCTTTGTGCCACGTATGTTTGTTCCCTGTGTGGTGGTTGTTTGTTCTGTGTTTGTTTGTTGGTGTTCAGTGGATCTCAAGACCAACACACTTAATAGGTAGTGTTGCTGTCTTTCTGTGTACGTAGGCCAGTGTTGCATCATTTGTTTTGCTGGGTGTTGCAGTGTTACGTTACGCTGGCGCGGCACGGAAGCGGAAGGAGGTGCCAGGGGAATTACGGCCCAGACTGTACGTGTGTGTGTGTGTGTGTGTGTGTGTGTGTGTGTGTGTGTGTGTGTGTGTCGTCTAATGAGTTATGTGTGTGTGTGAGTGTGTTTGTGGGTGTCGTCTATAAATTGTGTGTGTGTGTGTGTGTGTGTGTGTGTGTGTGTGTGTGTGTGTGTGTGTGTGTGTGTGCCCATTATACCTCATGAACGGCTTGAGCTATCAATATGAAACCTTCAGGGTATCAAGATATGGCCAATATCTTGGACGAGTTCGAAAATGGGCACTAGGGGTCAAGGTCAGGGTCACCAAAATGGCTGCCAGAGGTCAACTAGTGTATCGCCCGCCTTTAGCACCATTATCTCTCATGAACGGCTTGAGCTAGTAACATGAAACCTTCAGGGTATCAAGATATGACCTAAATCTTGGACTTGGCCATCAGCATATTCTGGCGGGCGATTAGCATTCGGCTTCTGAATACTTTTCTCTCATATTGTGTACTCTGAAAACAGTGCATTATTTTGGAATGGATCACCTTCAGAGAGAGAGAGAGAGAGAGAGAGAGAGAGAGAATTAAGTTGTGTTTACCTTGATTCGGGGTTGAGAGCGTAAATGGAGGAAAGGAAGGCCTGGGAAGGAGGGTTGAAGGAGGAGGGAGAAGTGATTGGGCTGAAGGAAGGAGGGAAGAAAGGAAGGAAAGTAGGAAATAAAGACTGGAAACTTGGCACCTTTCTTCTCTCATATCTTCAGTCCTTCAGTCCTTCATTAATTCATTCTTTCTTTCCTTCCTTCCACTCGCCTTTCTTCCTTCTTCCTTCCTTCCTTCCTTCCTTTTTCTTTTCTTTTTTAGCGTCCTTGCTTCCTTCCTTGCTTGCTTCCTTCCTTCCTTCATTTCTTCCCTCCTTCCTTCCTTCCATCCTTCCTTCCTTCCTTCCTTCCATCCATCCATCCATCCATCCATCCATCCATCCTTCCTTCCTTCCTTCCCTCCTTCCCTCCCTCCCTGTTTATTGAACACACATTAGGTATTCATTTTCATTAGCCTTTCGACCCATTAACTAGAATGGGGGTACGAAGGAGGGAGGATGGGAGGGAAGGAAGGAAGGGAGGAGAGGAAGGAAAGGAAGGAAGGAGGGAAGATGGGAAGGATTGAAGGAGAATTGATGGAAGAGTGGATGAATGGATGGAAGGAAGGAAGGAAGGAAGGAGGGCGGGAAGGAGAGGTGGGAAGAAAGAAAGGCAGAAGGAAGGAAGAAGAAAAGGGGAGAGAGGAGAGAAGGAAGGAAGAGAAGGTAGGAGGGTAGAGACACTGAAGGAAAGGGAGAAGGAAGGACGGAAGGAAAGACAGAGAGAATGAATGAATGATAAGAGGGACGAAGGAACGAAAGGCAGTAAGAGAGAGAGAGAGAGAGAGAGAGAGAGAGAGAGAGAAGCCAATCCACCTCTAACGAATTTATCTATTGCGGTAAATCTACTCTGGCCACGGAGCTACCCAACTGTACGTGGGTGGGAGGATGATCAACAAGGCTACCCTCTTCCCACCCACTTTTTTCTCTCCTCCCACCCACTCCACACCCTCACCCCACCCCTTGCCTGGCCCTCCACCCATCCACTTTAACCTTCACTTTACACCTTACCAGTTCACCCAAAACATCGTCTTCTCTTTCGTAATGACTCCCCTTTTGCGATTTATTTTCCATCTTGCAGCTCAGTTTCTCCTGTATGTTATGTGTATTTGTTTTTATTTTTTTCTTTGAGGGAACAGTTTAGCTGGATTGTAGTCTTTGGTTCAGTCATCCTAGCAAACACACACACACACACACACACACACACACACACACACACACACACACACACACACACACACACACACACACACACACACACACACACACACACACACACACACACACACACACACACACACACACACACACACACATGAAGGCTATTAAGGTGTGATGTGCAAAATAAATCGCTGAGGAAGAGACGTTACGACAAAATCAACTACAAATACGATCCACTATTTTCCACTTGATAACCTAAGCATCGGCCTCCATCTCAGTCTGTCCCTCCCACTCCTCTGCCCACCATACCTATTTCTGCATCACCACTACCAGGGTAAAAGAATATGAACGTTATTGTCTGGGCCTGAAGAACTTGAACAGACCTAAGTTGACCTGAAATGACCTGGGATTGACATAGTTTGAGTTTATTGACCTTGATTGACGTGGGTGGAGTTGAGCACGTTTAATTAACCCTACCTGAGCCTTAATTAACCTAACTAAACCTGATCCTATCTAACTAGATCTGGTCTGGCCTAAACTGACCTGATATAACCTACTTTGGCCAGATATGACCTGCTTAGACTTCATATGACCTAATTGGACTATGATCTAAAGTGGGCCTGACAGGACTGAACTGAACGTAATGTGACCTCATTAGACGTGAAGTGACCTGTAGAGCCGCAGTGGGGAAACTTTTAGCCTAATGGTCTTGAACTAACAAACTTAGGTATATATAATCTAGTTTGGCCTTTCATGGAGAGAGAGAGAGAGAGAGAGAGAGAGAGAGAGAGAGAGAGAGAGAGAGAGAATCATTACTCCCTTCAGCCCGAGGACATACTATGATATTCAGTTTAGAAGAGAATTTCCGAACTGGAGTTATTCTTCATTATGCCCGTCAGTGCAGTAGGGTTTTCGGAAATAAATATTATTGTTTAAGAGTAACACTTAAAAAAAATATGCATCACCGGACCGACTGTGTATGTTGAAAATACGAAAATGATATGAAAAAGTGTGTGTGTGTGTGTGTGTGTGTGTGTGTGTGTGTGTGTGTGTGTGTGCGTGTGTGTGTGAGTTTGCTTCTTACCGCCCAGAACCGCCCCAGCACTCAGGAGAACAAAGTCACAGAGGACCTCATGTCAATATACTTTCGTGTTCCCTTCTAAAACTGGGCTCACAGAAAATGGAATGGGGGTTGTCTCGAAGAAAATTGGAATATGCGGTGGGAACTTTTGGGCAAACTTTAATATTTGTCTGGATATACACGTAATACAGGAATAATTATTTCATCTTGCCTTTGACAAGTGTTTACCAGCTATGTTGATTCCAAGAGATGATTTCCTGTAACTTTAAGATCTATAATAGTGAAGTCTGTATCTTTATTTTCATTTCTCCTGGACCAAAGAAAATCGTCAGGAAATATGAAGAAGAAAAATAAAACATACATTATTGGATGGAAATGAGTAGGGGTTAGAAGGGAGGTGTAAAGAGGGGGAAAATTTAATGTATGTCGGTGGAATAGAAGTGATAAGTAATGCAGTCCAGTAACCCGGTTTGGTGTGATATTTAGATTGTTAAAAATCAGCCCTTTTTTTTTTTTCGTGTGTGTGTGTGTGTGTGTGTGTGTGTGTGTGTGTGTGTGTGTGTGTGTAATGGTTTAGGTTTGCGAATTTATGCTTTTCTATTGTGACGTACTCATTATTATTATTATTATTATTATTATTATTATTATTATTATATTATTATTATTATTATTATGAGAGCTCCCTAGTACTGCCCACATCGAGACTGATATTAAAACCACTGCATTGGATTTAAGAGAATAACATCACAGATATTACACCACTTTAATGGGTAACCTTCCGACTTCTGTTACCAATAAAAAACAAAAAAAATCCACAGCGCCAAAAAGCTTCATCGAGATTACTAACCTCTGTGGCTGCTGAATAAAATCGTCTGGCGTCAGGGGGAATAAAGTAAAGGAATGTGTGGCCAGCGTAGTAAAGGGAAATAAAGATAATAAAGTTAAATCTAGAACTAAAACACTACAGGAGGGAAATTTTGTGGAGGCAGGAGCGGGGTAATGAAACTATGCATATTTCAGTGACCTTGGTGCTGTGGACGGGAAAATGACGCGAAATTGTAATGTGTGCTACTTTTTATTACGGTATTATTATTATTATTATTATTATTATTATTATTATTATTATTATGTTATTATTTTTTGTTAGCCTTGTAACGTCCCTTTATCCTCTTCTTACACCCCTCTACCCTCCTCTTACACCCCTCTGTCCTCTTACACTCCGTCCTCTTACACCCCTCTTTCCTCTTACACCCCTCCTAACCCCCCTTGGAACGACCTCTCCAGTCCCTTGTCGCCCTTTCTTCCCCCTCCCCCTCCCCCCAATCCCCCTTCTCCCTTCCCCCCACTCTCACCTTTACTGCGGCTCTGGCAGTGTCCGTCTGGCCATTAACACTCGAAATGGTGATGTAGTTTTTCTTTTTTCCTCGTTACCGCCAGACGACTTTATTCAGCTTAGGAATCACGCATCGTTGGGTCAGGGGTAATCGCCAGTAATCCTTCACTTTATTGACTTTACTGACCTACTTTCCTGCCGCTTCCAGACGAGGTTAGTAAGCGCAGGCCGTACGTCTAGTGGTGGAGGGGCTGGTAATAATTCCTTTCGTATAACTTCTTAGTCCCCTCCCCGTCAAACCGGTCGTGGACTATAGGTTTGCGCGGTTCCGTCAGTGCGTCAATACGTCTGTCGTGTGCGCTCTGTAACTTCCACACGCATGGGCAGATACTGATATAACTCCACACAATTTTTCCCCATACCATGACGGTGTGTCGCGCGCAACAACCAGGGTCAAGGTCTTTACATACCCATATTGTATAGCCTACACAGTACATACGTATTGCTATCATACCCACGTAGTATACACTATACCTATGTATGGTTATCGTCCGGTAGGGCACTTTGTGATGCATTGCAATACTTCATTCACTTTTGATGTAATTGACTTTCTTGGGGGAGAAGTTTCGGAGTGAAGTGTTTGCAGGAAGAACTGGAAACCTTTTCAGTGTGGTAGCAACTTAGACTTAATTCAAGGTAGGCTACTGCGAGATTTTGTTCAGTTTATTAATAGAAATTTTTCATCGTGAACAAACACTCCCCGTAACCCCCCATCTACACAGTGACTCCCCTTACTTACTGTTCCCGCCTGACGATTTTACTCATCTATTCAGGGTACAGCAATCATAGTGAAGGATTCAGAAATAATCAACCCAGACATCTTCAGCCTACTTACGCCATGCTACCGACGGACGATTTTATTACCTCCGCCATCGAAGTGAGACGGATGTTATGTATTTACCCGTGTCTGTTTGTTTGTGTACTATATGCCTCAAAAAGATGTTATCGGATATCAGTGAAACCTGGTGGATAGGTGGGCTGCGGGTCGAGGAAGAGTTGATTGGATTGTGAAACGGTTCCGGGTTCAGATGCAGGAATAGCTCATACATTATATCGGCGTGGCGGAGGTATGCTGTCTCTGTGATTTTGTAACAGAATAGAGTAAGACCGTAGAATTTATTTGACCATGTGAGACCGTAAAAGTATCCGTCTGGTAGGAAAAAAAGAATTACAGCGGTTGATCATTGGTGGAGGTATGCGCCCTTTGAGTACTTGCCCTTTTAGCGTGTTGGGTTATACGTGGGCGACCCTCCTTTCCCTCTCCCCCCCCCCACAAGCTAGATTCCATACAGGATAGTCTATAAATACCCACACCACCTCCACACCACCCCACACCACCTCCACACAAACCCACACCAGTCGCTTACCTTTAACATGGGATGCTGGCGTCTCTCTCTCTCTCTCTCTCTCTCTCTCTCTCTCTCTTTCAGGATATGTATGTATGTGTGTGTATATATGTATGTACTTATGTATGTGTGTGTGTATGTATGTATGTATGTATGTGTTTACCCATCTAATTAACAGCCTGTCTGCCTGTCTAAACATCAAAGCACCTGCAGTCATCTCTTACCACACTCCAGCCACTCCAAGTCATCCTCCCTCACCCACTCTACCACTACATCCTTCCTCACCCACTCTACCACTACACCCTTCCTCATCCACTCCACCACTACACCCTCCCTCACCCACTCCACCGCTACACCCTCCCTCACCCACTCCACCACTACACCCTCCCTCGCCCACTCCACCGCTACACCCTCCCTCACCCACTCTACCACTACATCCTCCCTCACCCACTCCACCACTACACCCTCCCTCACCCACTCTACCACTACACCCTCCCTCACCCACTCCACCACTACACCCTCCCTCACCCACTCCACCACTACACCCTCCCTCACCCACTCCACCACTACACCCTCCCTCACTCACTTCACCACTACACCCTCCCTCACCCACTCCACCACTACACACCAGCCGCGAGCGTATACATATCTAGCGCGGCTCGGAATATGACCTTGACCTTGACCTTGACCTACTTTTAACAATTTTGAACTCGTAGGAGATTTTCATCCCTACTACACACCTGTCAAATTTTGTGATGATATCTTGAGCGGTTGCGAAGTTATCGTGGTAACAGACAGACTTTCACCATTTCGAACTCATGATCGAATTTTTTACCTAGTACACACCTATAAAAATTGTGATGATTTCTTAAGCGGTTGCAAAATCATCTTGCTAACACACACACACACACACACACACACACACACACACACACACACACACACACACACACACACACACACACACACACACACATTAAAAAACAATACCAGTTTCTCTATCGCAGCTGGTAAAAAAAAAGAAAAAAGCCAGAGATGTCCCATAATAAAATCGAGAGAGAGAGAGAGAGAGAGAAGGTTATTCAGGATTGCATTTAACCTTTTCTTTTCAGCATAGGATAGCATACTGTATTTTTTTTTTTTTACTCTAACTTGGCCTAAAAATTGCCATCTCTCCATCTTGAATATTGAGTTTTAACAATAGATTAACACTGAAAAATGATGCTAGTCACGATGAAGTGCTATAGAAAGGATGTGGAGCCGTAGCAGTGTCTTTTTTCGCCGCTAAATGACATGAAATAAACTGACAAATGACGAAAATCTGGGCCAAGTTGAGGTGAAGAGGGCATAGCAGTGAAGGACTCAAAGAAGGAATTAATCACGAAAGAAAATCGTCTGGAGGTAGTTGGAATATAATAAAATAAATCGTCCCGGGTGTGAAGGGGTTAATGGGGATTGTTAGTGACCTCTTCATGACGAGAGAATAATTATAGCGAAGTGATTGAAGGTAATTTGAGGGTAATTACAGTGGAAATGACGTCATGGCATTGAAGGGTTTAATGCATACACCTGTCACACACACTCTCTCTCTCTCTCTCTCTCTCTCTCTCTCTCTCTCTCTCTCTCTCTCTCGCATCCTGTCCTTTAATCAGCGATGTATTGGTTAGCACGTTCACCTCCCAACTGGAATAACACGAGGTCGATTTTCGTGACGGTCAGACTCTAGGACACAGTTTGTTTCCCACCTGTTCATCCAGGAGTGCAACTGGGGACCTGGATATAACATCAGCTGTGTCCTCCTTCTCCTCCTCGCCCTTCTCCTCCTCGTTTACCCACAGGAGGGAGGGGGGCAGGTCAGGTCAGGTCAGGGTGGTGGGGTCCAGGTGCCTCAGGGAACGGACTGGTGAAGCGGAAATATTGACCTTGTATGACCAGACACTGGGTTCTCATGACCTGGCTTTAGGGCACACCTTGCTTCACGATTGCTTTTATCTGCAGGTCACATCTTTTATTCTGTTTGTGTGTGTGTGTGTGTGTGTGTGTGTGTGTGTGTGTGTGTGTGTGTGTGTGTGTGTGTGTGTGTTTGATTTCTTATATTTGGCTGCCTTATCTTTGAGTCCTTATTTCTTGCAGCTTGGTATTCATCAGCCATATCTAGGTCACATTCCAGTATGAAGGTAGTGGAGGGTCAAAGGTCAAGGTCATAGGAGAGGCAGCTAATCCACTTAGTCGCGCTTTTTTCGGCAGCATTTTAATTCTGCCAAATGTTTTTATCATAGCCATGAAGAGTAAACTAATAAACGCCACACCTGGCCCCTGACTCACAAAATAATAGTAGTAGTAACAATAATAATAATAATAATAATAATAATAGGCAACAGTTTTAGAGAAATAATAATGAACACAATAATAGAAAGATTAATATAGATTTTTGGAAACCCTTTATCTGATGGTATAAAAATAAAAAACATCATTCAATCCAGCCATTGTAAAAAATAGATTCATATGCATTATTTATTTTTCATTTTAATATTATATAAAAATTTCGGATCATACACGTCTTTTTTTTTTTTTTTTTTTTGGCCTTCTTAAATATACTTCATTATTTTTTTTACTTTAATGAGTTACAGCCAAAATTTTTCAGGTAGACCTTTGTTACCTTTTTTTTTTTAAACTCTGCGCATAGACTTAATGGCCCGTTCCCTGAGGTCCAACAGTCCTCCTACACTCAACTTCACATGTCACTTGCTTTGGCATCAAGTAAGGAATAATGAAACACTTTACTGACATCTCATTCATATTTATTGTCGTTATTTACAAGTTTGTGTAAAAAAATATTCATCTAGACAGAATACGAGGTTTGGAAAAAGGGGGGGAGGGGAGGGGGAGGGGGAGGGGAAAAAAGGGGAGAGAAGGAAGGGAGGGGAAGGGGGTAGGTATATGTATAAGTTGATAAAGAATATATATATCAATTAATATAACTTATAAGGTAATTATTATAGTTATATTTGGTCTCGTACGGAGTGTTTAATATAATTTGTACGAAAAAAGACTGTGAAAAATTGGAAATAATGAGGATAACATGAATTGTAATGAAAACGGACGTGGGGCACTGAAAATGGAAAAAAAAAAAAAAAGAGATGGAAGATGCGTTTAGTAAAATAGATAAATAGATAGATATTTAGACAGATAGATAAACGAAAGACGAGGTAAACTACGGAGATAATAATTACTGTAAAGGAAAGAGAAACTGGAGACAGAAAATGGAAAACAGCAGATAAAAGACACATACATTAGATCAGAGAATAGGGAAGTGAAAAATGGAAGGCAAATAACAGAAAATGGGTAATAGTAAATAGACCATCAATGAGTGTATGGGAAACGGTAAACAGGATAAAGAAAAAAAAAAAAATCCAGGAAAAGGGAAAGTGAACATGAAATTGAGGGAATGGGAAGTAGGATATATGAAAGGGGGAGCCAAAAACGAAAAGAAAAAAGTTGGTGATTAATATTAGCGAGAAAAAATCATGTTAAAATCAGTAAAGGTTAAAGAAGTGAAAGAAAATGTGCCGTACAGTAAAAGAAAATGGAGTGCCAAGGGAGGCTGAAATAAATGAGTAATGGAGTGAAAATTATTACTTATAGGTGTGAAAAGTATTATTAGACGAATTATATGCAAGTTATTGTTGATATGGATGTTTGAGGTTTGGTGAGGTGAAGAAAATGATTGATAAAAGTATTGGTTATTATCAGCTCACCTACGGCTGATAATAATAATAATAATAATAATAATAATAATAATAAATGGCAGTGATAAGAATAAATTAGCAATGAAAATGGTAGCAATAACAGTAGTTTGCACATTAAGTACATCATCATCATCATCATAATAATAATAATAATAATAATAATAATAACCATTCAGCATCAATACACACAAAATAAAGTATATACAATTCTATACGGTAAAGCTCCTAATGGATCAACATAGTGGGGGTGAACTATGGGATTAGGCTTTGGAAATTGGTAAAAAGTATATGGGAATTGGAATTAGGAGGAGGGACAGAATTTTCACCACTTCAGCCCGAGGACGTCTTTTTCAAAAATTTTTTACTCTTGCTACCTCCGGACGATTTATTTTATTTATTTATTTATTTATAGAGGAGGTTTGTAATAGATTAATGAAGGATACGGCTGGTTATTCTCCCCCCCCCCCGGCTCGAAATCTCTCTCCTCAGCTGAGTAAAATCGTCTGGGGGTAGCAAGAAGGGGGGGGGCAAAAAAAGGCGTCATCGCAGTGAAGGGGTTAATGGATCGAAAAATTAAATATAGCCTTTTTTTTTTTTGGAATTAAGGGGGGGGGTGATGGATATGCCCCTAAAACTGCTTAATGGTTACTAAGCTCTTGTTATTGTCTTTGGAGAGAGAGAGAGAGAGAGAGAAACAAACACCAACAAACTATGACACAGCAAAGAAAACGGATATTTAGGTTCCATTTTCTTTACATTATATAAAATATCCTTTATTTATAGTCAGTCTTAATATTTTACTTGTTTTCGTACTTATAGATTTTATTTGCATATATTTTTTTCTTGTCTATCTCTGACCATGTTTTATTTATCTTTGTATTGTTTTCTTTCTTCGTATTTTCATTTATTTTTATTCAGCATACGTATTGCCATAAATTTATTTTTATATATACATTCCTAGAGATGCCCTTCCTTTAATTAGTGCATTATTTTTAGTTCTTTTTTATTTATGTGGTTCTTTTCAGCCCATTCTTTATCATACTTAGTTTCTGTTAGTGTATAGCTTACTTTATTTCCGGTATTAATTTTTCCATTTTCATTATCTGATTACTTTGATTATATTTTATTCTCAATTTCTAATAATATCTTCTAGTAGTAGCCAGAGTATCCGTGGAATGAATGAATGATTCTAATATTTTATCTGTTACTGATATTCTATTAACCTCACTGGCATGGCTTGTCTCAGTCATTGGCAGAGTTAATATTTAAGCTAAGAATATATATATTAATAAATATAATAATAATAGTATGTTGAAGATTATGTAAACTTCAGAAGAGAATGACAAGAGTAATAATAAAGTTATTAATAAGTTATAATAAAATATTATAATACTAATAATAGTAACAATAACAATAATAACCTGCAGAAGAAACAGGAACGACAACAATCGGACATAATAATAAAAATAATGATAATATTAATATTGCCGGTAATAATAATAATAATAATAATAATAATAATACTTCCCTCGTAGGCCGTGGCAGAAACACACACACACACCAGATAACATCCACAATTATTCATTAACCATTATAATCCTACACATATCACGCTTAGCTGGTTTACACGTCACACTCAGGTCTTTGGGCAATTATTCTGAGAGAGAGAGAGAGAGAGAGAGAGAGAGAGAGAGAGAGAGGTAACAACATAACTCGAAGATCCTAGCAAGCTTCAGTTTTACATCAATCAGTCTAGTGTTTCTAGGACATTAACAGTGCTAGTGCTACATCTAGTGTGTGTGTGTGTGTGTGTGTGTGTGTGTGTGTGTGTGTGTGTACGACATGGAGAGATTGTGTGTGCCTGTGTAAAGTGTATTAGGAATGTTTGAAAAATTTGTGTGTGTATGTATGTATATGTATGTATGTATGTATGTACTGACTATGAAGGCCAAGAAACATCACAGTCAATATCGTAGCCTAATAATAATGATAATAATATAAAAATAATAATAATAAATTATGTTTTTTGTGTATTAGTTTCCAATAGCCATGTGTGTGTGTGTGTGTGTGTGTGTGTGTGTGTGTGTGTGTGTGTGTGTGTGTATTACGAAGGTGTTTCATGAATATATAATATAAATAATGTGATTCTCTGCGTGTGTAAAATTTTTCATGTGTGTATTTGTTTTTTTCATGTTTATTTATGGATACCTGAAATTTATATATGAATGTGGGGTGGCTGGGAGAAGAAGAAGAGGCAGACCGAGATCCACGTGGAGGAGCAAGACAGTGTAGTATATGAGGGAGTGTGGCGTGTTGTGGGAGAAGGGTCGTTGTTGCATGGGTGCAGAGAAACCTTTAGATCCTTATGTCGAAGCCACCCCTTACGAGATGCGGCGTCGGGTCGTAATTTTTTTTTCAGATACGGTATGCGGTTTGCGTGACGTGGAAAGGGTGTCGTTATTATTATTATTATTATTATTATTTTTTTTTTTTACATATTCTGGTCAGGTGTGTGGTTGTATGTGGTAATGTTGAGTGGGGTGCTGAGTGAAAAATGTTCGTCTTGAATATGTGGACTTCAGTATATGAGGGGAAAAAAAAAAAAAAAAAAAAGAAGCTGCCATGTTGAACTGAGTGCGGGAATGTTTAATTGTGTTAATTCCTGATTCTTATTTTGTGCATTTTGAATCTGGCTGTTATTTGGTTTTTATTTTTTTTCTTGGAGGGGACAGTGTTGAGGGCTTCTGGCCTTTGGTTCCTTCTTTCTTGCATATAAAAATACTATATAGCTGTCTGGTGTCGAATATAGCTAAGTGAATCTGTGTTATGTATATATGTAAAAATTTCTTTAATATGCAAAAAGAAAATGATAATGAAAAAAGCCAGAGTCCGACTGTGTAAATGTAGAAATGAAAGGCGCCAAAAATGAGTGAATCAGTAATTAATAAAACACGCAGACTGTAAACTTGAAAGCATGTGTGTCTGTGCAAGGTAAAGAAAAAAAAAAAGTGTGTTTCTGAAATACAAGCCGAACAGTAAACAATAAAGCTGTACGTTGATGTAAATGAAGTGAAAATACAAGTTATGAAAAAGGAAGACATTTTAACCGATATGATAGTATGCTTCTGAAAATTATATAAATAGATAGGGAGCAAATTACACTAAGTTAAAGTGATATACGGTATATATTACGAAAGTGTCATTGTAAACCTGAATTTCAAGACGTTTGGAGGTTAAAAAAAAAATGTTTACTTAAAAAATGCTTATGTTCACCTACCCATAATAAATTATGTAGGGTACTTGTGTGTGTGTGTGTGTGTGTGTGTGTGTGTGTGTGTGTGTGTGTGTGTGTGTGTGTGTGTGTGTGTGTGTGAGTGATTTTACCTCTTCAATCTGAGGACGCCTTTTATTTTCTTTTACTCTCCTCAGTCGAGTTTATTCAGCACAGGAAAAAACTATGTGAAAAAGGGTTGTATTTGTATAAGCTATATTAGAGAGAGAGAGAGAGAGAGAGAGAGAGAGAGAGAGAGAGAGAGAGAAAGACGTCCTCGGTCTGAAAAACAACAATCATTATACCTGTGTCTGCCTACCTACTTACAATTATACTCTGTGTATTTATGTGATATTCTCAAAACAGATTTCTTATGTGTCTTCCTACCTACGTTATGATATATGTAGTATATACGTGTTTACATACAATATCACTCGGGTACATACATGGCACGGGTAGGCGCAGTTTGGGTATCACGTGCGCTGACTACAAGCGTTTTAGACTAGAGTGTGCGCAGTGGTGGGGGGACAGTTGCGCAGGTGACGACTTAGACACCTATGAACATTCATGGACATTGATATACATTCTTTTTTGACAATATACACCACAAATGCGCAGTTTTGTTAAATAACTGACATCTGCGCAGACAGCAGATTTGATGATACAACACAAATTCAGTGTTTAGGGTCTGACATTTGTGCTGATCGCAAGTTAAGGATACAGCATAAGTGCGCAATGTTTCATGACTGCGCATACTTAATTATAAGGGTGCTGCTCAGATGGGCAGTGTTCTGATAGCACAATATATAAATATAGATACTGCTCAAATAAGCAGTTTTCAAATTAGCATCTGCGCAGTTGTTAAATCTAAGAATACAGCACGTGCGCAGTTCTTCGACATTTGGCCTCTGCGCTGTTAGTAAATATAAAATGTAACATCATACCCAGATACTCAGATATTTACATGTGTGCACCTGCCAGGTCTGAAGACACCTTAGATGCGGTTTCAAGACTTGACACCTGCGCAGCTGCTTAAATTTTCTGAAACATCACAAATGCACTGTTTGGAAATGTTCCGATATACATACATACAGTCACTTACTGCGCAAGGCTGGCACCTTTAAACTGTAAGTGCAAAATACCAATGTTAACAACGTCCACCCTGCGCAGCTTTGACTGCACATTTGAAACATATACACGGTTTTGCGCAGCTTGTATTTTTCATTTGGTTCGTGACATCTGCGCTTCTAAGAGGACATGTGTGTTGTTTGTAAATATCAGCCTTGTAAAAGAACGCCATTTACGAGGTACAGTTACACCTGCGCAGCTCTGGCAATTTCCATAACCTTCAGGCATCTGTGCCTTGTCAAAACACAGGCTTAATCTCTGAAATCTGCACAATCGTCGTGTAGCAATGGAAATTTACTGAATATTCTCCATATATATATATATATATATATATATATATATATATATATATATATATATATATATATATATATATATATAAGCCTTTGCACATTCTGAATATTTGTGCATGCATTAAAAGTCTGCATGTCTTAAAACTACTCACACATGCCAGAATTCTTGCACAATCATCGACATTGCACTTTCCAAAAAGCACACTGTATAAACCCCTGCGCAGTCCTGAGCAGCGCACTCCACGGGCAGTAACCCAATCTGTAAAACCCTGCACATCCTGAGACATCAACGCATCCCACTTGCAGTAGCACAACTAATCAACCTCTGCGCTGTCCTTAAACAATGGCGCATTTTGGAAACTTTTCAATCACAACAGAGCCCCCCAAAATCTTGTATTACACCTACAGCTTTCCAAGGTTCCTTCCTCTTAAAAACTCGACAAATTCTCTAGGTCATTTTCGTCTCCCATTTTAACCCCTTCAGTAAAATGGCGTCTTTTCTATGTCACTCATGTTATCGTCAGACCGTTTTATCAGATCAGGAGAGAGACTTACGACCTGGAGGGGTTAGATGCAGCCTTCATTAACCCCTTCACTACGAGAGGTCTTTCCTAAGTTTAATAAAATCGTCGTGAAGTAGCATGAACATATTTTAAAAGACGCCATCGTATTCAAGAAGTTAAAAATTCCTCATCTTGATCAACTTAATTTACTTTGTTCCATCTCGTCATTCGTATTCAACTTCCTGCATTCCGTTTTCTGCTTATATCAGTATTTTTTTTTCTTTGTTTTGTTTTCTCAAATTTGCTGCATTTTCTATTTTTCCTTCCATTTTATACTTCGTTTTTTTTCTCTCTCTTTTTCGTAATTCCTGCTTTACTCCATTTTCTTTCGTCCGTATTTTTCTCCTGCAAGTCCTCTTTTTCTGACTCGTTTTCTGTGCTCTTCCCATATTTTATTTTTCTCTATCATTTTCCACATTTTTTCACTGTGCATTCCATTCTCCGTTTTCTTTCAGCATTTTATATTCTTCACTCAACATTTCTTTCCCTCGTTCGTTTCTCATTCTGTACTCTGCAATCAGCATTCCGTTTTCTTCCCTTTCTCTCTTCGCATTCCATATTCTTCGCACAGCATTCTCAACATTACTTTGCATCTGTTTCAAAAAAGCTTCCCCCACATAATACTGTAGACTAGGGCGTTTCACTTCACTAGAATCGGAAACTTTGGCACAAGAAGAGTGTTTCAGAATCAGTCCTTAATATTTACAAACTTTTTTTTGTGTATGTATAACAAGGGTGAGATTTAAATGTATTCACAAAAGTATCGCTTGTATTTAGGTGTATTTCTTTGTATTCATTATTATTACTGTTATTATTATTATTATTGTTTGACTTGGTTGTAAATTAAGTGTGCATGGATATTGATGTAATTCATTTTAAACATAGATATTGCCAAGGATTTTATCTGTTTAAAAAAAATGTAGGCTATTGCTTTTCTTTGTGTCTGTCTAGCTGTATGTGCGTCAGTCTTAGTCTCTATAAACATATAAATACACCTCCTACGCATAAATAATTCACTGTTCGTTTATGTTTCAAGCCTCTTCCCAAAACTAAACGTAATATTAGATTCCCACAATACCTGAGATAACACTTAGCCAGCAGTTCATGGGGAATTGTAAGCGTTTCATCCTCAAAGTATATTTCAACGTATGTATATTTTCATTTTAGTTAGGTAGAAATCGACAAACTTTTAACACTTTCTGAGGTACCGTCCTGTGGCTGGTGCAGTTTGGTTTAGTCTGTCTGGGGTTAAAGAAAACGGAGATGGGATGACGGCTAAAGGGGTAACTGGCTTAATTTGTTTTTCTCTTAATTGGTTGATGGTTTGGGGAGAGTGGATTGTTGGTCGTTTCCGTAACACCTCTTCCTTAGCGAGTTATTCTTCACGTTACATCTGCATATTCCTCCTGTAGCCTATGTTATTAAAGCAAACTGTGTCCATACTGTAAAACTTTATGAACGGCCTGCATGAATGTTAAGGTGTGAGAGGCAGAATAAATCGCTAAAGAGGGGGTGTTACGAAGCCTCCCATGCTACCTAGAATACGGGAAAGGTGTGTGGGTGGGGCAGGGTGGAGGGGATGGGTGACCTGATGGAATTTTGAGTGGGTGGAATAGTTTCTTGAGTGAGTGTGTAACGAAAATGGGTTTATATGGAAGAGTGTAGGTTAGTTTGGATGAATTTAATATGGAGTGGATGTGTGGATGGGGCAGGTCTTTAGTGGGTGGAAGTATAGTGAGAGAATAGGGTGGATGGGTGTTGATGAGGCTTGAGTGGGTGACTGTTTTAAGTTCGTGAATTTGTGTGGATGAGGGTGGATAAGTGTGGATGAGAGCATGGACTGTGGGTGGGTGAGGCAAGGTGAGTGTGGATGAAGGCGTAACGAGAGAGCTTCGAGTGGCTGGGTATTTATAGAGTGCATTGAGTACGTGGGTATGGAAAGTGGCTTTGTGTGGATGCGTGTGGATGGGTTTAGGCGTGTGGATTGGCGTCAGAGAGTGGGTGGTGACCGTTGTAGGTGGAGTGTATCTTTCCATTGGCCAGGGTGGTGTGGGGTGGCTGGTGTGGGGTGGTGTGGTTGGGTCGGGGTGAGGGTGGGGTGGAGGGTGCGGTAGTGGTCACGTGGTTCCTCTCAGAAGGTGTAATGGAGTGGGAAATGAGTGGGGAGGAGGTGACGGGTGGGTGGGAAGTTGGCAGTGTGGTTGTTTTGGGGAGCTTTGGTGAGGGCGGGGTGGTGGGGATGACGAATGGGCGGGATGACAGAGGTGCGGGTGTGGTGGGGGGCAGGGGTGGGCGGGAAGAGGTGGAGGAATGTGAGAGATGTATGAGGGGTGAGGGCGAGGGCGGGGTGGTGGGGTGGCGCGGTGAGGGTGGGACACAGGGGTTGGGGCGGGGTGAGGGTGGGGTGGTGAGGGGTGAGGAGGGGCTGGAAGGCTGGAATCTGGAAAATAAGGGACTGTTTTGTATCCTAGGTGAGGTTGGGGTGGAGGGTTGGAATCTAGAGGGTGGGGAGGTGGGCATGGGTACTTTCGTGTCCTCAGAGTCGATGCGCTCTAGGGACACCTTGGACAGTCCGTAGCGCAGTCCGTTGTGGCGCAGGACGGCCTTCTTGCGGTAGCGCGGCGGACACACGTTGGCGTTGGCGTTGGTGTTGTTCGTGTACAGTCCATCAGGGTCCGAGTCCATTGGGGTGTCTGAGAAACTGTCCGATGACCATGAGACTCGCTTGGTACGTCGTGCGGGTGAGAGGGGCGGGGCCTGGTGGGGCATAGGGCGGGGGAGTAAGAGTGGGCGGGTCAAGGAGGGGCTGCCCAATTCCCCGACGATCTGCTGGGATGCACTGCGGGGCGGGGTGGTGCCTGGGCGGGGTGGGGCAGAGAGGGTGGTCATTTCCAAGTCCAGACTCTTTTGCTTATTCCTGGCGAAGAGGGCACGGCGCAGGGATGACCGATGTCCCCCACCCTGCCCCCCGCCCCCTCCACCTTCACTGCCCTCCTCTTCTACACTGCTCCACTGCCCCAGGATCCGCAGAGCCCCCCGGGGCCCCAACCGACTCAGAGGACTACGTGGTGGGGAAGAATCTGGGGCATCCTGGGAGCTGCCACCTCCTGAGCTTGCCCCTGCTGTGTCCAGGGCACTAGTGAGACTCCCCTGAGGCTGCGGAGTGGTAGGGTAGGGTAGGGAGAGACACGAGCCTTTTCCCCGTGCACTACTAGCCTCAGAGCCCCTTCGCATTAGCCTGCTGCCACCGCCATCACTAGAGGGCGTGTTGACTGGCTGTGGCTGGATGAGAATTTCTGACATACGGCGAGTGAGTCTGGCGGGGATGGGGAGTGAGAGTGATGGTGTGAGTGAGGCGCGGCGTGAGGGTGGCGCCGTGGATGGCCTGGACTGTATCTCATGGTGCACCTCGCTACGGTACAGCCTTTTGCGCAGGAAGCTCTTGAAGTTGTGCCGCAGGACCTTGGACCGCACCCCGTACACGAAGCCGTTGACAGCAGGAGCCAGACTGAGGAGGGAAAGGGTGGCCAGGGTGAGGGACTGAGGTGCGGGGACTCTTGATGCTGCCTCGTACAGCAGCGTGGCGGCAGCAGGAAGATACAGCAGGAGGAATGTGCCAAGTGGATTCAGAACGGCAGCTGCGGCGGACCTCCCTCTGTACCGCGCCAGGTAGAGGTGCGATCGCTGCGGCGTTATGGTAGCCTGTGCTGACACCGTGACGTCCCATAGCGCGGAGACGATGCGGTGGCGGTGCTGGCGGGCGATGACCAGGATGCGCAGGTTGGCCCCCGCTACCAGGGCGGCGGGAAGGATATAGCCCAACCCTGCCACCGCCCCGGCATAGCCCCTGCCAAGCCCATTCTTAGCCCCTGCAACGTTCGGCATACAGGGGGCTGGAGGGTTTGGGGTGCCTCGCAGACCAGGATGGAGTATAGGCAGAGCACACAGACCCCCCGACACCACCCAGGCCCCCGCCAGCGCTAAGGCGACCCTCCTGGGGGATACGAAGCGCGCGTAGTGGAGCGGCGCAGCGATGGCCACGAACTTGTCCAGGTTGAGTCCCGTGATAGTCCAGACCCCCGCCACGTGCAGTCCGGACCACGCCGCACCTGTCACGCACCCGGACCCAGCACCCCCGAACCACTCAGCCTGAAACAAGATGTGGTGGTTAGAAGGGTAGGGTTCAGATTAAAGGGTTTTGATGCTTTACTCTCTCCACCCTGGCTCTCACCACATAATCTTTCTCGATCCATGCACTGTCGATCCAATCTCTCTCCATCCAGTCCCTCTCCATCCTGTCTTTCTTTACCCAGTCTCTCTCCACCTTGCAGTCTTTCTATCCATTCTCTCTTCATCCAGTCTCTCACCACCCAGTTTCTCTCCGCCCATTCTCTCTCCACCCAGTATCTTCCCAGTGAGGCTTTCGATTCAGAGAGAGAGAGTGAGAGAGAGAGAGGAGTTATAGGAGGAGGATTACAGAGATTAGAGGGCTCTGCTGCTTGGCCCATTCTCCACCACTCACACCTCCCGGTCGCTCAGTTCTGTCTTTAATACGGCGCATCAATAAAGGAAATAAAACAAAATCACTGACAATTGATGATGATGATGATGACCACGAGACCTCTAGGCAGGATCTCTTTGGCTCCCCCCCCCCTTTTTTTTTAACGTGGAACTGAAAAAGGGACCTGGATTTATAAATGGATGGTTGCATGTCAGGTTCTAGTTACACATCATCATCATCATCATCAACAACAATAACAGCTCCTCTTAATATCACATAAAGTAGCAGTAGTAGTAGTAGTAGTAGTAGTAGTAGTAGTATGTGTATTTGGGTTTGTGCATTTTTTCTGTCTGCCTATTACCAAACGACTAACGGCAGAGATCTTACAGGTGGACCTCCTCAGAAACACGTCCCACCACTTGCATGACCACTTACTTCCACACCCTCCTTCCAACCCAAGCCACCCTCCTTCACGTTCACTTCCATCTTACCCTTCCACCTCCATCACGTTCACTTCCATCTTACCCTTCCACCTCCATCACGTTCACTTCCATCTTACCCTTCCACCTCCATCTCATCCTCCCTTCAGCGTCACTTCTTTGTACTCTTATTTGTCCACCATTCCTGTGTGATCCACCTTTCTCCTTAACCCATTCACTACGATGATCCTTTTTTCATGTTACCTGTCGACGATTTTATGTAACGGAGGAAACACCTGTCATATTGCTGGGGGATTGTTTTTTAACCCCTCCTTAGCTGAATAAAATCGTCCTTTGGTAGCCAGAATGAAATAAACCTTTGAAGGAATTACCCACACCTGTCTTGATGGAGTTACACCTGTCCACCTCCTTTACTCTCATTCATTTACCCTTTTTTATCCCCTACCCCGGAAAAACAGGTAAATGAATAAATAATTAAGAATTGTATAAAAATAATCTGTTTATCCCCTTAGCTGCAGTACTTTTTTTTATTTTTTATTTATTTTTATCTGTCGCGTCTCGGTGTGAAGGGGTTAAAAAAAAAAAAACGATAAATATTTGAGTAAGTGCCCTTAGTATTTTGAATAATTACGCTTTTTCCCTCGCCTGTATTTGTCCTCACCTTGTCTCACCCTACTTCACATTCACCCTGCCTCTCCCTGCCTCACATTCAGTCCTACCTCTCCCTGCTTCACCCTGCCTCACCTCTACGTCATCACATTCACCTCTGCCTCACCCCTCTGCCTGTAACATGTCCAGCACAGGTGGGCTAATTAGGCTGCATTTCACCTGTCTGTTTGCTTTCCATTTGCTTGTTTGTTTGTTTGATTTCAAGGTTGAGGTTTCACTCTCTCTCTCTCTCTCTCTCTCTTAAAATGTCTATTTGTGTCAAATTATCTCCTCGGTCTGCCTACCTAACTACCTACCCACCTTCCTACCTACCCACCTTCCTACCTACCCACCTTCCTACCTACCTACCTACCTACCTTCCTTCCTTCCTTCCTGTCTACCTACTTACCCACCAACCTACCTACCTACGTACCTAGCCTACCTGTCTACCTACCTCCCTACCTACCTTCGTACCTTCCTACTTACCTACCTTATGAATTAGCTACTTTCTGTAATACTCCCATTCACCGCTATTACCTGTGTCGTAATGTGCAAGGTATATGAGAGCCACACGTCTTTAATTTCTCGGTGTACCTCTTGTTGCTGGCCTTAGGAGAAAACGTAGATGGAATGACTCACCACGTCCTTACCATCCAACCTGCCCCATCACCCTCCTCACCATCCCAGCCCATCCCTCCCACTCACTCCTTTCCGCCCACCTCATCCCACCTTCCCACTCCCTTCCGCCCACCTCACCCATTTTCCATCTCCGCGTCAAGTGTACTAGAGATTTTTCTTCCGTTCCTCACACAGTGCCCTATTTCACAGGATGTACTCACCCTTTCCTTCCTACTCCACACCTTCCTGCCATCTCCCTACCTCTACCCTCCTCATTTATATATTTATTTATTTTTATTGAGATTTCTAGGCCAAAGCTTTGATATTCACCTCACTGGTCTTTTTTTTCGGTGTTCATATCACAAAATATTCTCCCTTTCGCTCATCATGGCCAGCTTCCCACAAGTTATATTCTGTACCCTGTTTGATTGACCTGTGCCGCTGAGATGTGTGGGACTGATGGGGTGTGTTTGTTTCGCGGCTGCTGATTGGCTGCCGATGATTGTGATCTACAGCTCTTCTTATTTTAAGACGTTTATATTTTTAAACTGCCTGCAATATAAGCAGCCAGTTTCAATATGGAATAATTTCCGAAGCTAAAGAAGTCAAAATTAGCTTAAAAAGTTTACTTTTATCAAAGAAAATTAAAGTTGTTTATAAATTTTATAAAACAATGAGTGACGTTTGAAGTAAATTATCCACCCACGGTGTACACCCACGTCCGCATGTTGCACTGCATCCACCCGCGGTGTACACCTACGTCCGCATGTTGCACTATAATATCCACCCACGGTGTACACCAACGTCCGCATGTTGCAGTACAGTACATGCCTGCATTTACTTCAATGACATCATCGGCGGCCAATCAGCAGCCGCGAATCAAACACACCCTACTTGCCCCATACATCTTAGCTGCACAGGTCAATCAAACAGACTGGGGGGGAAGGCTGGGACTTAGAAACACTTAATTATCTGCCTCACTGACCCTGGTGCAGTCGTAGGTATTCAGTGTAAACGTTTGTCCAGCCCGTCTGGCCCGTGTCACTCCGCTCATCTCACCCGTGTCAGCAAATATCTATCTATCTATCTGTCTATCCGTTTGATCTATCTATATCTATTCAGCCTGCATACCTGTCTTTCTGCCTGTCAATCCATCTCTGTCTATCTGCCTGTCTATCTACCTATCTATAGTATCTATCTCTGTTTGCTTGTCTATCTATCTGTCTGTATTTCTATCGATCTTGATTCCTATCTGGGAGGCCATAACACTGATAGAGGTGAGCTTTGTTTACACGTCCTCCCAAGCATCGCCCGCGTCACTAGCATCGACCTTATTGACATGGATGACCTCGATTGACCTCTTTCGTAACCACTCCACTGACAGCGGATTTGTGACACACGCCTTGTTCTTCTTCTTCTTCTTCTTCTTCTTATTATTATTATACAGTGGTAGGTGGGGGCGCTCACCATCCACTCAGTCGATGTAGTGCTGCTCTCGGGTGCCTGCCCTTTCCTGTCCTCCATCCTTCTTTTCTTCCATCCTCTTCTGTCTTTCTTTTCTTTCTTTCCTTCATTCTTTCCTCGTCCTTCTGCCTACGGGTGACTTTAAACTCCTTCTTCTGTATTTCTTTCCTTTATTCTTTCCTCTTCCTTCTGCCTGTGGGTGACTCTACACTGAGTGACAAGCCAAATGGTCTCCTGTACACCAGGAAACCATTTACCACGATGGGTGGTAACCATATAACCAAATTTTGGCACCTGGTGGTTTAGTGGGTAATTACAGCGCTCCAATCGGATTGAGCCGGTGAAGGTTTATATCCAAAGGGTGGTTGGGGTTTATTGCTCACTTAATGCAACTCAGGGATGAGTGAGGCTGGTCACTCGTATCGTAAATGCCAGGACCAACTTGCCCAGCCCCGGGCTTCTACGCTTCGTATGGGGCAACGTAGGATTGGATGATGAATGAATGATGAATTATTATTATTACTACTATTATTATTCTTATTATTATTGTTATTGTTATTATTATTATTATTATTATTTATTTTATCCTCTTCCTCTTCACGTCCCTCGGCCCCATATTACCCCTGGATATGAGACCTTTATTTGCTGTGTCCACACGCTCTCTCTCTCTCTCTCTCTCTCTCTCTCTCTCTCTCTCTCTCTCTCTCTCTCTCTTTCTCATATATGTCTATCTGTCTATACATCTATCCATCTATCTATCTATATATGTATGTATGTATACTGTATATATAACTTACATAGGAAGTATATCTATCTGTAATTTTCCTTGCCTATCTGTTTTGTAAGCTAATATATTATGGGAAATATTATAGTCTTTAAGAACATTATTATTATCTTTGTGTATTACTGACGCGACTAATAGTCATGTGATACTGATGCAGTTGGAATCAGGGTATTAGCTGTATAAATAGTGAATCAACTACAGTATACTTATTGTGTTTTAATATGTTGTTGTTATATCCCGATGGCGTTGTTGTGATGGCTAATGTAATATACCATTTGACTATGTCTTTCCACCGTGTGTAAGCGGTTTATCATACATAATTACGTCTTTGCCTGAAATTAAGCTGACAGTCGTGTACAAGGACGGCTCCACTGACACAGGCAGGAATAGTCTTTAGAAATCACACACCACTTTTCAAAACCCCATTTCTGACCAACCAACAAGATACAAATAATGACGGGATATAGGAGGGAGTAGGCGACCACCACATCTAACACCACACCTGACTTTTGACATGGGTGGGGTTTAGATCTGAATTTGTTTTAAAAATGCCACGCTTCATAGTGTCGTTATCAGATTGGGACGGTGTGGCGCATGGTTTTGTCAACAGATGATTTTACGTTCCAAATATTGATGGAGGCAGTACGAACAAATATATAACATTGTAACTGAATACCTGACTAACTGACTGTTTATCCATGCATGAAGTTACCTGTCTGTTTGTTTTTAATTATATCGTATCTTTTGTGTAGTTCTCTCTCTCTCTCTCTCTCTCTCTCTCTCTCTCTCTCTTTATGTATATATCTTTTGTCTATATCTATCATCGCTTATTTATGTCTGTTTTTGTATCTATCTGTTTATGTATCTATCCATCCATCCATCCATTTCCCTCTCACCTGTATAGCGGCTGGGAAGAGCAGAAACAGGAAGATGAGAGCGAGGAGGATGTTAATGACGCCCAGGTGGAGGAGAAGCAGGTGTGTTGTGGTGCGCGTCTGTGGGGGAAGCAGAGAACGTGGCCTTAATGAGGGCAGTTGATGCAGTTAGCAGGAGAATGGTGAATTGGTGGTGGTAATAATAATTGTAATATAACTAGTGATTGCCCGCAGAATTTGCGGGACTAATTAATAGCTTTTCCAGCACAATGTGTTTGTAAATACCACACTGTTATTGAGCCCACAGTGACCACGTTTGACCATGAAGTCAAAAAAGAAATCGCATATTTCGCGTGTCGCGATTTCCAAAAATTTTGCATCGTCGCGTCGCGCGCGATTGCCATAATTTTTATTTGGTATTTTTTGACACTCCCTGGACGTACTCCAGGGAGTCGATGTCTGTTACCGTTATCGTGAAAGAAACAAACAAACGTACAGAGTCACGCACATACACAGCTTAACTTTATTACTTAGATGATACTAACGGTGTGCTGACATGTAAGAATGGATGCAGCAATGGCAATCTGATACATAATGACGACTGTTGTAATGGTAATGTTATATATATTATGTTGGTAATAATTATGGAGATAGTAATTGTAACCTTATATATAATCTTGATAATGGTACGAATAGTGATGATAATGCCAATGGTACTGGTAATTGTATACATAATAATGATAATGGTAATAGTAATATTGTATACGGTGATGTTAATGATAATGTGATAGTAATGATAATCTTATACTCGTATGTCCTTTACCGAAGTGCCGGTCACGTGACGTTAGCGGCCATGGAGCGCCATCTTCCTCTATCCTCAGCTATCCTGACTAACTCCACATTGCTGATTCTTTCATGTAAATCGCTTCTTATACAATCCATATACATTAATCGTTGTCTTCCTCTTGCTCTTCTTCCCTCTATTGTTCCAAGTAAACAGTCATTTTCAAGTTCTTTTGTAACATGTCCCAAAAATTCCGTCTGTCTTTTCCTAATAGTTTTCATCATTTCTCTTTCCACTCCTGCCCATCTCAGAACTTCTTCATTTGTTACTTTTTCTATCCATGATATTCGCATCATTCTTCTCAAAAACCATACCTCACCTGCTTGTAATCTCTCTCTCATTTTCTTCTTTACTGTTCACGTTTCGCACCCGTATAATAACGTTGACCAGACAAAACATTTCAACACTCTTATTCGTGTCCTCACATCCATAGTTATGTCAGTTAAAATTTTTCTCATTCCTCCGAAAGCTCCTTTAGCAATACCAATTCTTCTTACAATCTCCTTCTCACTTTCTCCGTCATCTGATATAACAACATCCAAGTATTCGAAATTTCTCACCTGCTCTATATAGCTTCCGTGGATATTAAGTTGGATATTTATCACTTCTCTCCGTTATGTTAGTACCATTGCCTTTGTTTTCCTGATGTTAATCTTCATCCCTTTCTGTTGACATGCTTCCACCAATCCATCCACCAGGTCTTGCAGTTTCTCTTCCGAATCCGCTAGCAGTACCGTGTCATCAGCATACCTCAGATTATTAATGTTCTTACCACCAACCTTGACCCCTTGCAATTCCTTCAATTCGTCCATTACAACTTGTCCGTATAAAGAAAACAAGTTTGGCGACAGAACACATCCCTGTCGTATTCCTCTTTTTATAGTCACCCACTCTGTCTTCTCCTCTCCGACTCAAACAGCAGTTTTTTTTTTAATTCCAGAAAGGTTTACGGTGATTCTTATATCCTTATTATCTACCCCAACCATTCGCAGCATTCTCACCATCGCTTCATGCCTCACGGTGTCAAAGGCCTTTTCAAAATCCACAAAACACAGGTATAAATTCTTCTGTACTTCCAGAGATCTTTCTGTCAACATTCGCACTCGTATGTCACGGCGGTAACAATAATGGTACTAATGTATACGAGTATAACCGTGGTAATGATGATCTTGAATATGTATGGTAACAGGAATGGGAGTTTCATATAAAATTATGGTATTAGTAACGGCAGTCTTACATATATTATTGGTAATGTCCATTCGTTGACGTAAGGGTATGATGAATAATATTATTGATTTCCTCATCAACAGAGGCCAGACATGGGATAAATGAAATCACGTGTCGGAAGCAAAAGTACAGTTTACATGTCCTGGTACGGAAGAGGTTACGGGATAGTCTTGGTATACTCTTTTTACTCTAACTTGGCCCAAAATTGCCATGCCTCCATCTTGAATGCCGAGTTGTAATAGTAGATTGACACTAAAATATGGTGCTAGTCATGAAGAAGTGCTGTGGAAAGGATGTAGAGCTGTATTTATTTATTTATTATTTATTTATTTATTTTGTCACTGAACTACGTGAAATAAGCTGCAAAAGGATGAAAATCTAGGCCAAATTAAGGTGAAGGAGTTTGATCCTTTCCTCACCAGAATTTTCTCCTAAGCGGTATAGAATCGCCAAGTGCTCCCTAACACCTCTTCCCAAGCGACTTATTTTGCTTATTACACCTCACTGTTCTTCTTCGAGGTGTTATATAAATCCTTCTAAAATCGCCGTACTCTGCCTAGATAACACGCAAAATTATATGAACTACCCGCATCCACAAAATAAATCGCTGAGGAGGAGGTGCTAGGGAACCTCCTTACCTGACGGGAATATGGGTTTTTGTCTCACTGTATTCACGGTGTGCCAGTCGCCCAGACCCGTCGGGTGAAAGCAGACTGGGTGTTGTAGAGATATTAAACTGAATAAAATCGTCTGGGTGATGCAAAAAGGAACAGTAAAAACACATCCTGATACTGAAGGGGTTTGGGGGGATAATAATTCTGACTATATACCTACCAGTCACATGTAAAATATTTAAAAGTAATTCTTGGCATCAAAAATAAAAAAAGATGAAATGAAAAAAGCGTCCTGGTGCTGAAGGGGTTTAGGGATATTGCTTCTAACTCCATTTCTCCCAAACAAATTTCCTGAAGTATATAAAATTATTCGTTAGCATCAAAAATAAATAAATAAATAAATAAATAAAAAAGAGGTCATGGTACAGAGAAATTATATCAACCAGACGACGCCCCTAAAATATATAAAATTATTTGTTGGCATAAAAACTAAAAAGTATATAAGAGGTCATGGTATTGATGGATTTAAGGAGTCCCATATATCAAAAAAAAAAAGAAAAAAAGAGGTCTGGAAATTTGCGTGTTTACATTTGTCACCACACGCCGGAAGCTTCCCCGCCTCACCTGTCCACACCTGCCTCGCCTGTTTGTGCCCTGGCTAGACATAAATTTTCCCCCCTATCAGGCCCCTCATTGCTTCCCACCTGTTGCTTGTCTTATGGTTTGCTCTGTGTTCACCCTATCATCGTCATCATCATCATCGTCGTCGTCGTCATCATCATCATCTTTATCATCATCCTTTATTACCACACCACCACCATCGTCATCATTATCATCACCATCATCAACTATTTTTACCACACCACCATCACTTAGTCCATATTTCATCTGCCCATCATCATCATCATCATCATCAACAGCACTACCACCACCACCACCATCACTCAGTCCATATTTCATCATCATCATCATCATCATCATCATCATCATCATCACCCAGTCCTTATTTCATCAGCCTAGCTTCTTCCCATACTCTTTACAATTATAATCTACTTCATACATTCACAGCTTCCCTCCTTGCGTCGTTTTGATCATGCTACGAAATATTTTAGTACCTCTTGCTTGTTGCTCACCACTTTCATTTTACACATCACGTTAATTATCTCATGTATATTATAAATGCCTCACTGATGGAGATGGAGATGGAGAGAGAGAGAGAGAGAGAGAGAGAGAGATTTTATTCTTGCTACCTCCAGACGATTTTACTCAGGACCTTCTTGAACTGGAGGGGTTGGATTTAGCTTTCAGAGTTACCCCTTCATTGCGAGAGGTCTCCAAGAAGGTAAAGAAAATTGTAAGAAAATACCAAGAGTGAGTCAAGAAAATGAGTCGCCTGAATGAAAGGGTTAAGTAGCATGAGAGACAACCCTTTCAGGACGATGGTGGGTTTATTTTTATATTTTTATTGTATTTTTTTATATGGGTGTTAAAATTATTATATATAAATTATAGGTGGCAGGTTTGTTACGTATTTTCTCGAGGTGATGTTTCTCTCTCTCTCTCTCTCTCTCTCTCTCTCTCTCTCTCTCTCTCTCTCTCTCTCTCTCTCTCTCGATAATTTGTGAGCATTAGGGCGTGCCGTTCCAGGTGAGAGCTAATTAGATGAATGACAGGTGAGAGAGAGAGAGAGAGAGAGAGAGACAGACAGACAGACAGACAGACAGACAGAGACAGACAGACAGACAGACAGAACTATCAATACCCCACAAAATCAAACAAGAAAAATCAACTCTGACCATGAAGAAACCCCTAGAAAATATTAACACTCTCGGGCACACACGATTTTTTACTGTAATATAAAGACTAGAAAAAGGTCCGAATGAGATGGCTATGGGTGACTACGATATCTTTTTTCTTAGACTCCTATGACTCTCTCTCTCTCTCTCTCTCTCTCCAGACGATTTTATTCAGCTTAGGAGAGAGACCCATCGTAGTGAGTGCCGGATGTTGTTGTTGTTATTGTTGTTGTTCTTTTTGTCCCGGAAGTCCACCATCCTCTTCCTTTCGGGGGGTAGGGAGGAAGCTGGGGGGGAAGTTTGCATAGGTACCCGGGCAGTGGATTCGCCTGGGTATATTAATGCCACCACCTGAAGGCGTACCTCTCGATATAAACGGATCTTGAATGTGTCTCTCTGTTATCTTGTTTTTTGTTTTTTCTTGGAGGGAACAAATTTTGCCTGGCCTTTGGTTCCTTCTTTATGGAAAAAAAAAAAACTACTGCATTATAAACAAAGCATCATTCACCCTCATTCATTCATTATTCATTTAATTATTCATGGACCTGTTGTTAAAATCTCTCCGCTATACTCTATTCACCTTAACTTGGCCCAGATTTTCGTCCTCTTGCAGCTTATTTCATGTAGCTGAGTGGCAGACTGGGGCGGTGCTACAGCTCTGCCTTCTTTCCACAGCACTTCTTCGTGACTAGTGTAATTTTTCTAGTGTTAATCTATTGCCACAGCTTTGCATGCAGGATGGGGGATGGCAATTTTAGGTCGGGTTACAGTAAGGCAGAGTAATCCAGCCTATCAC
>NC_137010.1:6701100-6761100 GCF_032717465.1 Coenobita brevimanus
TCTCTCTCTCTCTCTCTCTCTCTCTCACCTGTTTGTCTCCTAATTGTCCCACACCTGGAAGAGAACGCCCTAATGCACCCAATTACAATCAGGGAGAGAGAGAGAGAGAGAGAGAGAGAGAGAGAGAGAGAGAGCAAAGCATGGAAGTTTGGGAGTTAGTGGGAGCGACGGAATCTGATATACTGGAAAGAGAGAGAGAGAGAGAGAGAGAGAGAGTTCTTATTCTGTTTTGTGCCAGAGATTTATTTTTTATTTTTTGTTCTTCCTGTTCTTTCTTTGATTACATCCTTCCTGCCGTTCTTCATCCCTCCCTCCCTCCCTCCCTCCTTCATATGATTCCATCCTTCCATCCATCCCATTTTCCTTCCTTCATGTCTCAATTTTTCATCCTTCCTTCCTTCCTTCCCTCCCTCCTCCCTTCCTTCCTCTCTTCCTTCCTCCCTTCCTCCTTTCCAGCAGTTTAACATCTGGCTCATTCCCAGTATCTAACTTTCCTGTAAAATTTCCCTAAAGTAGCCTAGTTTGCAAGTGTTTTTCATCCCTCTTTAATAATCAGCAGTTTCCCGAAAGATAGATGGCTGTTTCTCTCTCTCTCTCTCTCTCTCTCTCTCTCTCTCTCTCTCTCACACACACACACACACACACACACACACACACACACACACACACACACACACACACACACACACACACACACACACACACACACACACACACTAATCACACAGCACCAAAGTTAAGTCCCTCTAACTTTCCTACGCCAGTAACTTAAAACCCCACTAACTCGCTCTCTCTCTCTCTCTCTCTCTCTCTCTCTCTCTCTCTCTCTCTCTCTCTCTCTCTCTCTCTCCTTCTTTCCTTGTCTTTCTTCCCTCTTCAGTCCTTCCTTTTTTCCTTTGTTCATAATTTTATCTTCCATTTCTACCTCCTTCCCTTTCTGTCTTCCTTCCTCCCTTCCTTCCTTCTCTCCTTCCTTCCCTCCCTCCCTCCCTCCTTCCTTCCTTCCTCCTTCCTTCCTTCCTTCCTTCCTTCCTCCTCTTTTTCCCGTCCTTCCATAGAGCCATACCCTCCTTCCCTCTCGCCCCACACTACATCATAACTTCCCACCATTTTATTTTTTTTTACCGTAGACCCCCGTGAAGAAAACGAGAGCAAGATGATCAGCAACAAAAAACGGGAACTGGGCCACGTTGCCAGGAGTCTCAAACTTTTTCTTTTTAAAACTTTGGAAATATTTATTGAAAGTTTTTGACCATATATACGTTTTTTTTTTGGGGGGGGGAGGAGTCAGAGGTTTTGTCAGGGCTGTTGTTGTTGCTGTTGTTGTTGATGTTGTTGATGATGTTGATGATGATGTTGATGATGATGATTTCTGTTGTTGTCATTGTTTTCTTGTTATTGCTGTGGTGATTGGTGATTATTTTTGTTGATGTGTCGTTGTGGTGGTGGTGGTGGTGTTGCTGTTATTGTTGTTTTTGTTCTGGTGTTACTGTGGGTTGGTAGTGTGTGTGTGTGTGTGTGTGTGTGTGTGTGTGTGTGTGTGTGTGTGTGTGTGTTTGTGTGGTAATATTGGTGTGGTTGTTGCGGTAGTTGTTATTGCTTTGCTGTGGTGATAGCGGTATTGACGTGTGTGTGTGTGTGTGTGTGTGTGTGTGTGTTTATCGCAGTGCTGGCAGCGTTTGTGGTGAAGGGACGACATCGCTTTTGTTGTGCATGACGAGGGTGTGGCAGTGATGTGGTTGTTGTGGTTGTTGTGGTAGTGTGGTAGTGTGGTGGCGATGTGGTTGTTGTGATAGTGTGGTTGTTGTGGTTGTGTGGTAGTGTGGTGGTGATGTGGTTGTGTGGTAGTGGTGGTTGTTGTGGTATCGTGGTTGTGTGGTAGTGGTGGTTGTTGTGGTATCGTGGTTGTGTGGTAGTGTGGTGGTGATGTGGTTGTTGTGGTTGTGTTGATGTGGTAGTGATGTGGTGCCTGTAGTAGTGGTCGTTGTTTTACCCGAGAATAAAATGCTTAGTTTATTATTATTATCATTATTATTATCATTATTATTATTATTATTATTATTATATATGACGGACGATTTTTTCCAGGTCACAGAAAATCACATCCAAAATTTTGCACCCCATCCATCCCATTGATTTTTTTTTTTTTTTTTTTTTTTTTTTTTTTTGAGGAAGGAGGAATGTTTGCTTCTGATTTTTTTTTTCAGATTTTGAGACACTTCGAAATGCAGGGCTAAAAAAAAAAAAAAAGTCGCCATTAACAACCTACACTCGAGAGGTCTTTCCGAAAATGATAAAAAAAAAAAAATTGGGTTTGGCAAGAATGTAGTGAAAAGGACGAGTCGGTCTCTCTCTCTCTCTCTCTCTCTCTCTCACACACACACACACACACACACACACACACACACACACACTCACGAGTATTTTATCTTGGTTACACCGACACTGTATACTCTAAGACGGTCATACGTATCTCTTACTGTTGTTGTTGATGTATTGTTGTATGATCGGGGACAACATTTACCTATTTCACCTTTTTTTTCCGGTTCAGATAAAACTAGAGGAATGGCTGAGATTAAGGCAAGAAGGAAGTCGATTTTTTAAACTGGGTCATCAAAGGTCAAGGTCACAAAGCAAGGTCAGTGCTCGGCTCGTGTGTCTGTGTTTAACGAAAATAAGTGACGTTATTATATTTATTTTTTTCGAAGCAAATTTTGATGGAAGGGCGCAAGGTCAAAGTTCAATAGGTCAAAGTTCAGTAGGTCAAGAGTTCAGTAGGTCAGGGTTCTATAGGTCAGAGTTCAATGGGTCAAAGTTCAATAGGTCAACGTTCAGTAGGTCAGAGTTCAATAGGTCAAAGTTCAGTAGGTCAAAATACAATAGGTCAAGTTTAGTAGGTCAGGGTTCAATAGGTCAGAGTTCAATAGGTCAAAGTTCAGTAGGTTCAAAGTTCAGTAGGTCAGGGTTCAATAGGTCAGGGTTCAATAGGTCAAAGTTCAGTAGGTCAAAGTTCGATAGGCCAAAATACAATAGGTCAAAGTACAGTAGGTCAAAGTTCAGTAGGTCAAAGTTCAATATGTCAAAGTTTAGTAGGTCAAAGTACAGTAGGTCAAAGTACAGGAATTCAGAGTTCAAGGTCACATAGCAAGATCACTTATACTTTATCCGATTTAGACCAAACTTGGTGGCAATGCTCAGAGTAAGGCAAGGATAAAGACATTCAGTTTGGAGAATAAGCAGTCCAAGGTGAAGGACACGGGGAAAGGTCAAAGGTCAAGGCCACAGGGCAAGGTCAGATGTTCGGTTGTTAGCGGGCGAGGGTGTTGCTCTCTTAAAGGGTTGTTCTTTTTGGTAGGTAAGGTTTCAGTTGATTTATTAGTGGTATGTGGGTAGATAAGTTGGTAGTTGCGTGAATAGATGTCTAATGTACAAAGGAGGTAGGCAAGTAGATAGGTAGATAGATATATAGATAGATAGATGAATTTGTCTACATAGATTTGGGTAATATAGATGGTTTGAGTCACAAAATTAGTTCCCACTCCCCTCTCAACCGTCTTCTGTGTTGCCGTCTTCCTTGTCACTCTGCTTCATACACTCCTTCTTTCCCTCGCACTCCTTTCCCCTCTTCCTCCTCCGCCTTCCCACTTCCTCCTTCCGCGTCTCCACTTCACCTTCACCTCTTTTATCCTCCACGTCCTCTTTCTTACACTTTGACCGCGGTGGGAGCCAAAGACGATGTGGAGTGAAAGGAGGGAGTATGGGCGTAGAAGTAGACGTAGAAAGAGATGTAGACGTAGGGGGAAATGAAGGAGGAGGTACAGACGTAGAGCAAGACACAGAAAGAGATGCTGATGGGAGAGAGAGTTCCCATGGAGTAAAAGGAACGTCAGTATTTTCTTCAGGTTTTTTAGGTGGGGGAGGTGCAGCCCAGGGATCGGCTTTAGGTGAGTCGAGGCTACGGAACGCCGGACGTAGGCGAGGGAACGGCAGTGGTCTAAGGAGCTCCTCGCTGGATGACCTGGCCTCGTTGACCCCTCGGCCGGACAGGTGAGGCAGGCGATCCAGCCGCTCCAGGACCACTCGCAACGGTAGCTCATCCTCGCCTCCCTCCGCACCTTCCGTCGATGCTCTCATGCCCCGCTCCCACATCGTCATCTGCTCGGAAATCGATATGAGGTTCATGAAGGTGAGGATATCCAGGAACCCGGTCAAGTCCTTCGCGGTCTGGGTCCTTCGTGGTTTATTGGGTCGCAGGGGTTTGGAGAGGCCGTAGTCAATCACCCTGGACTCCACGCCGGCTGAGTTCCGTGTGACGAAGATGTTGTTCATGTGGACATCGTTGTGCGCATACCCGGCACTATGGATCTCGACCAGCCTTCGTCCCAGGCTCTTCATGGTGGCCAAGAGCGTGTCCTTATCACGCATATTATCCTTCCAGAAGCCTGCCAGCGTCACGCCCTCGCAGAATTCCATCACTATAATAGGGTGGTCAGCGGCCAGGGCGTAGACTTCCGGCGCCCCTCCAGCCCCGTCCAGCTCATACTAGATTCTGGCCTCCCTCTGGAACTCACGCACACTGGACTCATACACACGCACCGCTGACTTCATACACGCGTCCCGGCCCCTGAACCTCACCAGCTGCACCCTGCCGTAGGCTCCCGTGGCCAGGAGTACAACCACTTGCGCGTCGTTCAAGATGGCGCGGGACGGCTCTACCAGGTCCTTGAACTTCTTTTTCTCCATTTCGGTTCGCGGCCAACGGGAGCGACGCAGATAGTGAATATGAAAGATAATACAGAGTTAGTATTAATGGAAAATATGAACATTCACCCCATATTGTGATTGGAAGAGGTGTGCGGTGAAGGGAAGAATATAAAGGGGCGATGTTCTAAATGAAGTGATTTATAAGAGTGATCAGTATATAGGCACCTTGGAATCCTCTATACTGAATGGAAATTACAAGAGCGTGTACTTCTGTTGCCATAGTTACGTGGTGTGCTGAGAGAGAGAGAGAGAGAGAGAGAGAGAGAGAGAGAGAGGGCCCTGAGTGAACATTAAAGCATCTCAACAGGCCGATGATCACCACTACGACGCAGGTACTTGGTCAACTAATGCCCTTCTTTTTTTCCGTATTTTAATTCATACAAGCAACGGAAATAGGAGCTGAGCGATGAGTTTCAGTGTGTTTCGCAATGCCTGGTGATCCTGAGCGAAAAAAAAAAAAAGTGACACCAGATTATTTTAGCCTAATGAGCGACAGGATAAAATAAAAAATGATGAATGGTTAGTGAAAAAAGTGACAGGCGGTGTAGTGTTTCATTTCTCTTCGTTCGATGTTGCAAAATAGTGACAGCGAGATTACACACACACACACACACACACACACACGCACATGGTCCTTGGCACCCATCCATTCATATTGACATACAGACATGCGTAATTAAATACATACATACATACACAGAGGGTCAGCACACATCCATACGTACACAAGTAAGTACCATACACGTACAGAAGATGGGGAAAAAAATATGTACGTATTCACAACTCTCTCTCTCTCTCTCTCTCTCTCTCTCTCTCTCTCTCTCTCTTTTGCTCAACCAGGCGAATAATTATGAAAAACTGCACCTTTTTCTTTTTTCTTTTGACAACCTGCCAGACACTGATGAGCGAACGATAAAATATGAAAGAAGCCCAAGCGTGTGTGTGTGTGTGTGTGAGAGAGAGAGAGAGAGAGAGAGAGAGAGAGAGAGAGATAAGTAACGGAGAGAAAATAAAGATAGGAGTAATATACATACATATATACATACATACGTACATACCATACATAATTACATACATACAATACATACGACCACACATACAAGCGGGTGAAGGCTTACAGATAAGGACGGAGATAGATCACACACACACACACACACACACACACACACACACACACATGCTTGTAAGAGTACCCAGTGTTTTCTGGTATTATCACAACAACAATAATTATCACCAATACCTCCATCATCACTACCTACCACTGCTGTCACTCCCATAATCATCACTACCATCGTCATCACTACCATTATCATCACTACCATCGTCATCACTACCATTATCATCACCACGCAGGATGTACGAGTGGAGGACAGACATAATTTCCTCTCCATAAACATATTTCTCAGTTTCCTCCTCTACCCTTCATCCCTTTGGTATTTTCCCTCCCATTCTTTGATATTATTATTCTTTATTTACTGCAGCTGATTCGAGTTGTAGTACTGACAGCAGGAAGATCGTGTACCCGAGACAAAATCATTACTTGAAGGTATAGTATTGTTCATGAGAATTACCGTAGTAGAGTTCGTACAGTGTAATTAACCCTGAAGCGACAAGGGTAATCTTCACTATTTTAGTCTTGAAAAATACTGTCCCATTTTCTTTGCCATAGGAGCGCCCCGTCCTTTCATTGCTGGCCCCTATCCCATCCTACCAACCGGACCGGCCTTCGCGGGTCACATTATGCTTAAAATATGGTCCAGGGAGAGGTCTACCTTTGTGCAAATTTTCGTTTTCTTGGGGAAACAAAAAACCATCCCACCTGCACCACCCTCTCACCTAAACCACCCCCTCATGTACATAACTCTTCCACCTGCACCGCCCTCGCACTTACAACTCCCTCCCACCTGCACCGCCCTCCCACGTACATAACCCTCCCACCTACACTGCTCATTCCAATAACCTCATGTTTATAGTAAAATATGAGGAGAGGAAGACCCATGCCCCTCCCCCCCCACCCCTTGCGCTGGTGTAGGCAGGGATGTTCACTGGACCCAGCCTGCCTAAAACCTAATATTGAAGCGAAGGTCTCCCCTCTGTGCAATATTTCACCCCCCCCAAACACACACACACACACACACACACACACACACACACACACACGAGAGAAGAGGGGGGGGGTTAAGAGGCTTTAGGATAGGCGTAAAGAAAACTGAAGGGACATTTTAAGAAACCAGAATTTACGAATTGAATAATGAAAAAATCCATCTGGGTAAAATTCTCACTTTCGGTTCCAAGATGTCTACGTTTTTTATAATACATTTTTCTTCGATTTACGCTGTTTTTTTTTCTCTCTCGCTTCCTTTGCTCAGAAAAATATATTGAGGATTAGAATGAGGTGGAGGAGGAGAGAAGGGAGGAGGGAGAGAGAGGGAGGAGAGGGAAGAGGGAGGAAAGGGAGGAAGAAAGAGAAGAGACTAATAAGGAAGGGAGAGACAAGAGACGAGGGAGGGGAAGAGAGGGGGGTGGTCAGGGAGGGAGGAAAGGAAAAAAGGGGAGGTAAAAGAGAAAGGGAGAGGAGATTGGTAAAGGAAAGGAAAGAAAAGATGAAAGGTGAGATAGAGAGAGAGAGAGAGAGAGAGAGAGAGAGAGAGAATGAATGAATGAATGAAAAAATACTGTACGAAAAATAAACACTACACAGAGACAAAGATAGATAGATAGATAGACAGGTGTATTATTGAGACAGACAATTAGCCAGAGAATAAGTAAAACACACACACACACACACACACACACACACACACACACACACACACACACACACCAGACAGAAAAATGAGAAGTGAAAGTGGAGCGAAAAGTATGAAGGAAAAAAAAATCATGACAAAAGCTTTAGATGCTGTCCTGGAATTCTCTCCCTTTTTTTCTTTCTTTTTGTTTTTTTGGGGGAGGGGTTGGATTTTATTGGGGCGGATAAAGGGAGGGAGAGGAAGAGGGATTGACTGGAGGGGAGGGGAGGCGAGGAGAGGGGAGGGGAGTGGTTGACAGAAAGGAAGAGAGGTAGGGAAGAGGAAGAAGAGGTAAGGAGAGGATGGGAATGGAAGGGAAGGTAGGAGAAAAGAGGGGAAGGGCAGAGGAGGAGAGGGGAATGGAAGGTAGGGAAGGGGAAGGGAGGAAAGAGGGGAGATGAAAGGAGGGAAGTGGGAATGGCTGGGAAGGGAGATGTTAAATGGAATGAAGAAAAAAGAAGAGAGAGAGAGAGGGAGAGAGATAACACACACCTCTTCTTGTTTGCAGATGTCACCAACCCAGCCGCAGACTCAAAAGGCAAACTCAGCAGTTGATGTCTGAGTCTGACAGGGCTGGCGGGGAGAGGAAATTGTGTGTGTGTGTGTGTGTGTGTGTGTGTGTGTGAGAGAGAGAGAGAGGGAGAGAGAGAGAGAAAGGGAGAGAGAGAGAGTAATCCCATCTCCTGGCATGCAATGACAACACGCAGGCCATCTGGGCGCGTGTCAGGCGGTCCCATAAAAAAAAAAAAAAAAAAAAAAAGACGGATACAAAAAAAGTTACTCAGGGAAAAAAGGATAACAACAGCAAAGACAACAACAACAACAACAACAATAATAATAATAATAATAATAAACAAAGTGGCAGAAAAGCAGACAGCGAAGTATTCCAATAAAATGAAAGTCGCAGAATAAAAAATAAATAAAATATGGATGACGGGAAAAATGACTCATGAAAACTTACTTGTGAAAAATTTATATTGGGGAAAGACAAATGAAAAAAATAAGGGAAAAGTTACCAATGGAATAAATACTCGTTGAAAAAATTATGTGAAAAGTTGCTAAAAAAAAAAGTGCAATTGGAAAAAAAAACTGGAAAAAATAAGCTGAAAAAAAAACTGGAAAAAATAAGCTGAAAAAAAACTGGAAAAAAATAAGCTGAAAAAAAAACTGGAAAAAATAAGCTGAAAAAAAAACTGGAAAAAATAAGCTGAAAAAAAAACTGGAAAAAATAAGCTGAAAAAGACTGGAAAAAATAAGCTGGAAAAAAAATGGAAAAAATAAGCTGAAAAAAACTGGAAAAAATAAGCTGAAAAAAAAAACTGGAAAAAATAAGCTGGAAAAAAAAACTGGAAAAAACACTCATGGAAAAATTGAAAAAGGAAAATAATTCGTCACAGAAGAAATACCCTGTGCATAGCAGTTTTTTTAATGGAAAATTCTGTCTCGCAAAATTTCATAAAACCACTCATAGAAAGCAGGAATTGTGGAAAAATAAAAAATTAAAAAAAACTCTGGAATAAAGTGACAGACAGACAGACAGACAGACAGACACAGGGGACTGAGAGGAGAGAAATGAGATGGAAAAAAGTATTGATAGATATTTTATAGCAGCTGGGATTTTTTTTTTTTTTTTTTTTTGCGAGGGATAGAGGCGGAGGGAAAGAGGAGTGTAGAGTCTTTGAATGTAAGGGGAGGGATGGGGATGGGAAGGGGCGGAAAGAGAAAGATAGAGAGGGAGTGAGAGGAAAACAGGAAGGAATGGGAAAGGAAGGAAAGGGAGGGGGAGAAGGGAAAGGTAGAGAGTGAGAGAGTGAGAGGAAAATAGGAAGGAAGGGGAGGGGAGGGAGGGAGAGAGAAGATGAGAGGAAAAAAATCGAGAGGGGACAGAAGGGGAGGGTGAAAGGAGAGGAACGTAGAATGGAGGAGGAGCAGTAAAGGCTGAGAGGAAAGGCTGGGAGGGAGGGAGAGAAGGGAAGGGAAGGGGAGGGGAGGGAAGGGAAGGGAGGGAGGGTAGGGAAGGAGAGGGGAGGGAAGAAGAGAGTGGGAAGAGATGGGTGTCGATCAATAATTTTCTACCTTTAATGAGTCGTGTACGCCTTTACGTCAACCTGTACAGTTGTGTGCACCCACTTCCATCCATGTCAATCTAAAGAATAAAGTCAGGCTGTATATGTGTGTCTGTCTGTGCGTTTGTCAGTTTCCTTTGCGAGAACGGTAATAAATATTGAGCTAATTCTTCTTGCATCAGGACGGGTAAGTCCAGGGTGTGCCAGAAAAAAGAAAAGAAAATGGAGATAGTAGGCGACGCGACGGAGCGAAATTGTTGGAAATCGCGACGTGAAAATGTCTGCGTTTGTTCATTCGTTCACGAGAACGGTAATAGACATCGACCTAATTCTTTTTGCATTAGGTCGGGATAAGTCCAGGGAGTGTCAGAAAAATACCAAACAAAAACTTTGGCGATCGCGCGCGACGCTACACATGAAATTGTCGGAAATCACAGCTCGCGAAAATATGCGGAAACAATTTTTAAAACTTTTCGGTCATAGTTTGTCATTGTGGGCTCAGTAACGGTATGGAAAACAGATAATGGTATTTGCAAACATTTTGTGATGGAAAGGCTATCAGCCCCGCAGATTTTTGCGGGCCAGCACAAGTCAGCCATACAGCCAATCAAAATTTAGCCACATTTCACTGTTAATTCAAGCCCATCACCCAACGCGCTTAAAAGAAAAATATCTAGAAATAAGCAGGAAATAATCTTAGGACAGACTTTGGAAACTGAAGGCATTAGAACCATCGTCCATTAACCCCTTCAGTACCAGGGAGACTCGTAAGGGCAACAGAAGGACCTGCACCCGTATTCCCGTAAGTTAAGGAGCCTCCCTAGCACCTCATCCTTAGCGATTTATTTTTGGGCACGGCTAGTTAATATAATTTGCTTCGTTATTTATGGAGAGTTTGGCGATGTTGGTATGATTTATGTAACACAGAGAAGGACGTGTAGCAAGCAAAATAAGGCGCCTAGGAAGAGGTGTTACGAGCATCCTTAACCGACGAGAGTATTGGCCTTCGTATCAAGGACAAAGAATAAAGAACTAAAGCATTTATAAACGTGGAGGAGCATTTACATGGATATTATAAGCTCTCCAGTGCACTTAACTTGATTTGATTGATTGATTGATTGATTGATTTGAAAACGGAAATAATAAAAACATATTCGGGTCTCGAGACAAAGATGACGCTTGTATAGAGGTGGAAGGTGGTCAGCACAGCCCTGGGTGAAGCAGTGAAGGGGAGGGGAGGGGAGGGAAAGGAAGGGAGGGGAGGGAAAGGAAGGGAAGGGAGGGGAGGGAAAGGAAGGGAAAGGAGGGGAGGGTGGGGAGGAATCGAGGTGGAGAGGGAGTGAGAGGGAAGGAAGGGAGGGGAAGGTAAGGGAGGGCCGAGATTGGTGAGGTAACGAGGGGAAGAGCGGAGAGGGAAGGGATAGTGAGGGAAAGAGAGGGGGAAGGAGGAGTAAAGGTTGAGAGAGTGAAAGGAAAGGCGAGGGGAGGGGGTGGTGAGGGGAAGGGAGAGGTACGGGTGGAGAGAGCGAGAGGAGAAGCAGAGAGGGGAGAGGTGGGAGAGAAGGGAGGAGAGGGGAGAGTGATGGGAAAGGGTGTAGAGTGATGGAAAGAGGAGGAAAGGGATGTAGAGGGAAGGAAAGGGAGAGGTCGAGGTGGAGGGGGTGAGAGGAGAGATGTGGAGGGTGGGGGTTGCGAGATGGGAAGGAGGAGGGTAAGAGAGAGAGAGAGAGAGAGAGAGAGAGAGAGAGAGAGAGAGAAACAGAAGTGACGTGAAGGGGAAAAAAAAAAAACATAGGAAAAGAGATAAGTCCTCCAGCACAATAACGTCATTTATTTTACTCTTCCCTCCCCCAGACGATTTTATTCAGCTTGGGGCAGACTACTCGTGATGAAGGGGCTGCATGGAAAGAGACAGACAGACAGACAGAAAAAAGACTGACAGACAAAGAGAGTTATAAAGAGGGATGGCGGGGACGCGGACACAGACAGGCAGAGAGAGAGAGAGAGGCAGGCAGGCAGAGGTTTAAAGAGAAGCAGGCAGACAGGTTTAAAGGGGACGCAGACAGGCAGAGAGAGAGAGAGAGGCAGGCAGGCAGAGGTTTAAAGAGAAGCAGGCAGACAGGTTTAAAGGGGACGCAGACAGACATTTTTAAAGGGAAACAGGCAGATGGATTTAAAGAGAAACACAAACTTAAAAGGAATGGCAGATTTAAAGTGAAACAGACATTTAAAGAGACTGATTTAAAGAGAAACGAACAGATTTAAAGAGAAAGATATAAAGAAAAACGAAACAGACAGGTGTAAAGAGAAAGATGTAAAGAAAAACGAAACAGACAGGTGTAAAGACAAACGAGACAGAGTTAAAGAGAATTAGACATATTTAAGAGGAAACGGAGATAGATTTAAAAGGAAACAGACAGTCATTTAAAGAGAAACAGACAGACAAACGAACAGATGCGTTTAAAGAGAGAGAGAGAGAGAGAGAGAGAGAGAGAGAGAGAGAGAGGAAGGGAAACAATTCATGGTAGAAATTTTGGATACTACCCGGGTATTTGTCCGGCATTTTTTTTTTTTTTTTTTTTTTTTTTTGAAGGGGAGAAGAGAGAGAGGTTTATTGAGAAGGATAGGGAGTGGGAGGGAGGGGAGGGAGAATTGATTGAGGGGAGGGAGGGAGGGACGGGGAGAGGCTTAAATAGTAGGAAGGGGAGAGAAATAGAAACAAAGAGGAGAGAGGAGGGGAGGGGGGAGGGAGGATGGTGACAAGAGAGATATGGGAAGGAAAAGTGGGGAAGGGGATGGAGGTAGAGAGAGAGAGAGGAGGGGAGAGGAAATTGGACAAGAAGGAATGAGAGGGAGGGTAAGGGAGAGGGAAGGGGAGAAGTAGGACAGAGGGTGGGAAAGAGAGGGAAAGAAGGATGGAGAGAAGTTTAAAATGTTGCAAGGGAAGAGGCAGAGAGTAGGAAGGGGGAGGGGGAGAAGTAGGGGGGAGGGTGGGAGGGGAGAGAGAAGGGAGGGTCTGGATATGTTTAAAATGTAAGAGGGGGGGTGGGAGAGGAGGGAGGGAAGGAGGGCGGAGAGGATCTGTATTATATAGAAAAGAGAAGACAGAGAAAGGAGAGGCTTATAGAGAGAGAGAAGAGAGGGGGTATGGAGAGAGGAGGGAAAAGTTGGAGTGGAAGGGATGGGAGCCTGGATGGAGGTACAGGTAGGGATGGAAGAGTACAAAGCAGAGCACCAATAAAAACGTATTGTTTTTTCCACGCCGTTTGTTATATGGTATATGAAGACCCAAATATTCGCTTTTATTTTTATTTTTAGTTTGATTATAGGTTTAGACTTCGTAGCCCGTTCCGGGAGGCCCACATTCCACGATTGTGCCACAGACGGCGCTAATACCAACCGTCCGTGTTCAATATAGGTCAGGAATGTCATATTGAGACACGTGTGATGATATTAGCTGGGGGGGGGGGTTCTCATGACATGTCGGCGTGTCTTTCTTGTGGAAATCAGGTGTGTCTGTCGTAACGAAATCTAGAAAATTAGTCTTTTCTGCCCCAGTTTGGGATCGAATTCGTGTTCTGTGAAGCAGCAGACAATTTCTCCAACCTTCTGATCACCACCTTTGTGCCTAAGACAAGGATAAATAAACAAGGAGGCTTCTCCCACCCACCACATGCTCCAGATGAAGCTTGCAGCAGAAAGTTAGAACAAGCATTCAGTAATTATAAAAACTGTTATAGAAAGAATATGCAACACTGAACCCAGTGGCTCCTGTTTCTAGCATCTTTCCAGCCTGATTCTTTTTTTCTTGTGACGGATCTTTTTCTGTCTCTCTCAAGCCAGTTATCGATCCACCAAGTTCACTGCCAGTTAAACCAAACACCTTTAGTTTTTCAGGGAGTCTTTTCTGGCGAACTTTACCGAATGTTGTCTGGAAATCGAGACAGATGGTGTTGTTGAACCTAATGCCGTCGTTCTTTCTCTGTATGCCATTGAAAACATCCAGGTGGTTATAGGTGGTTTGCTTTCATTGATGCAGTTGGACCACAATCGAAACACAGGTACTAAATTGTGGTGGCAGGAATATTGATGAACTTCATTGGCAAGGCAGGAATGAGCCTCCTTGGTTGCTAGTCAAACATCCTCACATCTGAAAGGGTCTAAGAATAAAAATGTACGTCCTTGGGGTGAAAAGGCCAATGCACTCTTCCCCAACCGCGGATTTCCACCAACCTCGCCATCTGGCCAAGGCGTGATGGCGGAAATTCATGTGGTGAGTCTTATGTGATTTTTTTTTTTTTTTAAACTCGGTCCTTAACGCACTCTTTCGGTGTTTTACCTACTCTTTCTGTCGTACTCTTTCGGTGTTTAACGTACTCTTTCGGTGTTCAACGTACTCTTTCGGTGTTTAACGTACTCTTTCGGTGTTTAACGTACTCTTTCGGTGTTCAACGTACTCTTTCGGTGTTTAACGTACTCTTTCGGTGTTTAACGTACTCTTTCGGTGTTTAACGTACTCATTCAGTGTTTAACATACTCTTTCGGTGTTTATCGTACTCTTTCGGTGTTTAACGTACTTTGCGCAAATTCCAGCGACTTAAAACCTACACCTGCCATGCTGATTGGGCGGGAATTTTGTACTTGTCATATTTTTCCTTTTCTATTTCTTTTCTTTCCTTTTTCTTTTGTTACTGTCGCTGGAAGAGGTGAAGATGAGGGGAAGGGGGGAATGGGGCTGGAGGGGGGGAGGGGAGGAGTTTAATAGAAAGGAAGAAGGGGGGAAATGGAAAGGGCAGAGAGAGGAGAAGGGAGGCTAGGGAAGGGGGGGAAAGGGGAGGAAAGGTTAAGAGGGAAGGGAGGAGAGGGGAGAGGAGGGGGAAAGGGGAGGGGAGGGAGGGAGTGGGGAGGGGAGAGGAGGGGGAAAGGGGAGGGGAGGGAGGGAGTGGGGAGGGGAGAGGAGATGAAAGGTTAAAGGGAAGGAGGGAGGGAGATTGGAGAAAATTAACTGTGAGAGGTAGGGCGAAGGCAGGAGGGAGAGAGAGAGAGAGAGAGAGGAGGGTTTATAGTGATACTCGAGACAGTGAGCAGAGTAATAAAAAAGTAAAGGCTAAGAGAGAGATGAATGATATATATGAGAGGCACATCCAGCTTTGGCCATTTGCATGCATTTCCCTTTTATAATATTCCATACATTTTACATTCCCATTCCTTGCCGAGAGAGAGAGAGAGAGAGAGAGAGAGATCCACCAATATCATACATCGTTATCAGTCCCCGTCTTCATGCATTCTCACATTTTCTTTCATACATTCCCATAAATCTTCAGCTGTTCATACAGTCTCATACATTTTCGCTCAGTGTTAAAAGTCACGTAATTTCCATCGCTGTCAAAAATACGGAAGGGAAACAGAGTTGTGTTTCCAAATTAATTCGCTCACGGTGGGTATGGTTTGGAGAATTCATGCTTTCCACTTATTTTCGTACTGCTAAGAGAGAGAGAGAGAGAGAGAGAGAGAGAGGAGAGCGAACAAAAGAGGGTGAGAAATCCTTCAATATCTTCCCTAGCTCATAAATATTCACACACACACACACACACACACACACACACACATATCCATTTTTCAAGACCATCAACACTTTCCCTCTTTCATTTCGCATCGTTCAAAATTTTCAGGCGTGAGCGAAAATTTCTGAGAATCTGGTAAAGAAATACGAGTGTTTTCAAAATGTTTCGGACGCCGGAGTTTTTATGTAGTGTGGGAGTATGTTTTTCGCGGATGTTTTCGTTTTATTGCTGGTTTTATCTCGGGGACTTGGAGAGAGAGAGAGAGAGAGAGAGAGCGAGAGAGAGGAATCTAAGAAATAAATGTGATTGGCTGTGTGTGTGTGAGAAAGAGAGAGAGAGAGAAAGAGAGGAATCTAAGGAATTACTGTGATTGGCTGTCAGTATGAGAGAGAGACAGAGAGGAATCTAAGGAATTACTGTGATTGGCTGTCAGTATACGAGAGAGAGAGAGAGAGAGAGAAACAAATTGCATAAAAAGGGAAATGGTTGTAATTTTCTACTGACTGGTTGCTACGAGAGAGAGAGAGAGAGCGAGAGAGAGGGGGGGAGGATGATGAAGTTTTGAGTAGCGTTGTGTAAGTTTGTTGATGGACGACCCTGCTCTCTCTCTCTCTCTCTCTCTCTCTCAACTTATCCTAATGGCATCAGTCAAATTATTATTATTATTATTATTATTATCATTGTAATAGGAAAAGTTTATGGTAGGATACTTATTGACAGAGTTAGAGAAAGAACAGAGGAATTAGTTGGAGAAGAACAGGGAGGCTTTAGGAAGGGAAGAGGTTGTGTAGATCAGATATTCATTCTTAGATCTTTAGTGGAAAAGTTTCTAGAGAAGGGAAAGAAGTTGTATGCGGCTTTCATGGATTTGAAGAAAGCATATGACAGGGTGGATAGACAAGGATTGTGGAAAGTATTAAGAATATATGGAGTAGATGGAAAGTTGTTGAATGCTGTGAAGAGTATGTATGATGGTGCTAAGGCTGCAGTGCGTGTGGATGGTGAAATAAGTGAATTTTTCTCTTTGGAGGTTGGGTTGAAACAGGGATGTGTCATGTCGCCATGGTTGTTCAATCTGTACATGGATGGGGTAATAAAAGAGGTACAAGGTAGGGTAGTTGATGTTAGAGTGGCCCTGGTGAGAGAGGATAGTGTTTGGAAACTCCCTGTACTGTTTGTTTGCAGATGATACTGTGTTGTTGAGTGAAGACGAAGGGGAGCTGCAAGGCTTGGTGGATGAGTCTGGGATAGTGTGCAAGAAACGGAATCTAAAGGTGAATGTAGGGAAGAGTAAAGTGATGGTCTTTGAGAGAGGTGGTCAGTGAATGTATTGAGAGTTTGGATGGTGAGGAATTGGAAAATGTGAGTACGTTTAAGTACTTGGGTAGTGTGATGAATAAGGATGGAGGTTTGGAGGGTGAAGTGCTTGAAAGGGTACAGCAGGAAAGAAAGGTTGCTGGTTCAATGAAAGCAGTGATAAAAAACAGGGAAGGGAGCATGGAAGTGAAAAAGTTACTACATGACAGTATTGTGATACGAACTCTAACGAATGGAAGAGAAGCTTGGACTGTGTTGGAAGGACACAAGTCAAGAGTGAGAGCAGTGGAAATTAGTTATTTAAGAGAAGCCTGTGGAGTCACATGGAGAGACAGGCTAACGAATGAGGATATAAAGGAGCGTTGTGGTGTGGATGTGATAGGAAGTGTTATGAGGAACACACTGAGGTGGTTTGTCCATGTGGAGAGGTTGGAGGGTGAAAGACTGACGAAGAGAGTGTATGTGAGTGAGGTGGAGGGGGGAAGAGGGAGGGGGAGGCCGAGGATGAGATGGAGGGATGGGGTGGAGAGGTATATGAGACAGGGGGGTGTGAGTTGGGAGCAGGGCAGTGAAATGGCGGGGGACAGGACGACGTGGAGGCGATTTGTTTGTGTCCACCCCAAACGAGATTGAGGCGTCTGGCAATAGATAGATAGATAGATGGATTATTATTATTATTATTTACTGAAAATGGAAAATTAACGCTGGATTCTTATAACCTCTTCAGTTCGTTTTTATTTTTTTATATTAATCCCCCTTCTAGACGATTTTATTCAGCTGAGGGTATATCACGTTAAACTGGCTGGAGAGAGAGAGAGAGAGAGAGAGAGAGAGAGACTGCATACAAAAACGGATATGACAATGATTTTCTATTGGCTGGTTGCTATCACACACACACACACACACACACACACACACACACACACACACACGAGAGAGAGAGAGAGAGAGAGAGAGAGAGAGAGAGAGAGAGAGAGAGAGAGAATCCCAAAAGAGAAAACTAGAAATTTCCGACAGTTAATTTTCTATTAGGGTGAGTGAGAGAGAGTGATTGAGGGGGGAGGGGGAGGGGGAGGGGAAATGAGAGAGGGTGAGGGAGAGGAGGGGAAGAGGAGGAGGCGGAGGCAGTGTGAGGGGAGAGAATGAGGGAGCGCAGTGATGAAAACGAGAGAGAGAGAGAGAGGGGGAGGGAGGGGTGATGGGGAGTGTATGAGAGTGGGGTGACAGGAAGAGGAATGATGGGGGGAGGGGGAATGCAGTCTGAGCGCTGTTATGTAAAATTTATTGATAAACTCTCTCCCTCTCTCTCTCTCTCTCTCTCTCTCTCTCTCTCAGTTGAACAGAATCGTCTTACTAAACCAAGAATAAAATAGATACGACCTTTTACCTGATCCCGCATCTTGTAAGGAGCGACTGAGAAAAGGACTCCCCCCTGCAGTTCTATCCCTAATCATCAACAACCCCTTCTCCCACGACACGCCGTCCTCCATCATTTACCTCTTGTCCTCAGCCTCGTTCTTGCCCTACCTCTTCTTCCACCCATGCCACTTCCACACACCCTCCCTCATACACTTGTCTACCTGTCTCGGAAATATTTATTGTTTTGTGAAGAAGAATTAAGTTTGGCCTTTGGTTCTTCTTCCTTGCATAAAAAAAATAATGTTTTTAAATTTTGACGAGTTAATTGTGTCTGTTAAATTATTCAGTAGTATTTTTTGACGCTTTATAAAGAGGGTATGAGGATGGAAATTAAAGAATGATGCTGAACTCAGAATTTAAGAATATTTCGGCGTTTCTGCTACATTGTTTCACCTTTTTTTTTTTTTTTCAATACAACTTTTAAAAGCAGAACTGCAGTGTAAAATATTATCAGTGGCATCGCATTGTTAGATATTTTCAGTGTTTTTATGCTAAATTATTTCAGAATATGTTTATAAACTTGGCAGTGTATATTAATGAAAGACTGATAATACTCTGATAAAGACCATATTACTCTGAGAAACTGATATTATCCTGAAAAAGACCGATATTACTCTGAAAAAGACCGATATTACTTTGAAAAAGACTGATATATATATTTTTTTAATGTGTCCGACTCTGGGCAAAGGCTTCAGGGCCTATTCCCAAGTCCCAGTAGTCCTCCTTGGGGCCCAGTAGTCCTCCTACATCTCCACATGTCACCACTTCGGCGCTAACATCCACCATCCATATTAAACACATGCTACGGCTGTCTCATACAGGACTGGTGTACTGGTATTAGCGGGGGTACTTTTATGACATGTCGGTGGGTCATCTGGTAGATCAGAAAAAACTTCTTTATGACATTCATATCCTCGAACTGTTTCCTGCCCCAGCCGGGATGCGAACCTGGGTCTGTTAGGACTGCAGGCCGCCTCTCTACCGATTGAACCACCGCTTCCCACAAACAGTTCACTCTGGAGTTACTGGTGTTATTTTTGTGTTACTGGTGTTATTTTTGTGTTACTGTAGCTGTGAGAGGGTTAATGGTACTGGTATTGACACTGGGGCTCCTGTGACTCTCTCAGCTGAATAAAATCGTCTGGGGCTAAGTGTGATGGTATTTGTGGTATGCTTTTAAATAGGGAAGATAGATAGATATATAGATGGACTGATAGATAGATAGATAGACTTTTTACTGACACGAAGACAATAAATAAATTGGTATAGATAGATAGGTAGATAGAAACACACACACACACACACACACACACACACACACACAGAAATAGATACATAGATAGATGTTTGTCTAAATACGGGCTTGTTTCCATACTTTTTTCATTAAGCACAATGTGAGGAGAAAAAGTGCGAATTTTTAACTACAGTGACGATGACCAGCTTCCAAAAAAACAGATTAGATAGATACACTGATGGATAGACAGGTAGATGTATGAATAGATGGATGGATGTGAAGATAGATAGATAGGTAGGTAGGTAGATGAATGAATGGATGGACGAATGGAAAGATAGATACATAAATGCGAGTAAATAGATATTATTTTGCATGCATGCTCATTAATAGACTTTTCCGAAAACTTTGTCAGTGATGTATATTATATCTTTTTAAAAATGATGACCGAAATAAAAGGTGATTTTTAAAACGACTGCAATGATGAAAAAAAAAAAATAAGTATTGGTGATGGCAGACAGAGAATTACATTGAACAACAAAAATAAACAAATAAAACAAGACTAATCACGCGTTATGGAATTTTTGTGTCCGTGTGTGTGTGTGTGTGTGTGTGTGTGTGTGTGTGTGTGTGTGTGTGGTGAAATTGCGTGTTGATTGGAAATGTCTGTCCGTAGTGTGTGTGTGTGTGTGTGTGTGTGTGTGTGTGTGTGTATACGTGTTAGGCCGTCTGATCGGTGGGGCAGCTCTAGTACTCCATTTCAGCTGACTTCAGACGATTTTCTTCAGCAGAGTGTGAGTCATAGGAGCCTCAGTGTTACTCTTTCTCTCGTAAATAGCCTACATGTATAGTTTATTCATTTATTACAGCCAGACGATTTTATTCAGCTCTTGGTAGGCTTTATTGAAGTAGAAATAAATCCAGTCACCCCTCCAGTGCGATTTTCTCTCTCTCTCTCTCTCTCTCTCTCTCCCCGATTAGAGCCTCGCGTGCTTTCTTTCCCATATTTTTTCTTAACCCCTTCAATTCCACGGTCTCTCTCTCTCTCTCTCATTTTTATTTGTCAGGAAATTCAAGTTATTCCCCAATTTTCTGTAATAAATATAACTCGTGAGTATTTTATTTAAGTATATATTTTAAACCATCTTTATATGGAACCTAAAAAAGAATATGGAACAAAAAATAAAATAAAAAAAATTACTGAATGTCACTTAAAAGATCCATATATGTAAAAAAAAAAAAAAAAAAAAAAAAAAAAATTGGGTTGTGATCATTAGTCCAATTTTTCTCAGCATCTTGTATCTCGTTATTAAAGATAGATAGATAGATAGATAGAAAGTAGAATTGTAATATAGATAGATAGATAGACTCATATACACAGCCACTAACATGAATATCGGAACACCTGAATAAACGAGTAATGAGTTCTAAATAAGTTTGAATTTATGAATGCATCCACCTGTACATCTCTTGTCCATCAGTCTGTCTGTCTGTCGGTCTGTCCATCCGTTCGTCTGTCTGTCTGTCTATCTGTCTATACACTCACCCAGCCTGCTGTTTTTACCTTCCTTTCTGTCTGTCCACCTGGCTATCCATCTATCCATCTAATCATCCGTCTATCTATCTATCTGTCTATCAGTCAATACACTCATCCAGCCAGCTGTTTTTACCCTTCCTTTGTGTACCTGTCTATCCATCTAGTCATCCATTTATCTATCCGTCTATCTATCTTACTTATCTCGCTCTGATCAACTCTATTTACCCTCGCGTGTATATCCTTCTTCCTTAATTGATACACCCACGTAAGTCCATCACCTGTGCTTCTATCTATCCCTCTGTCTATCGACCTGCATACCTACTCATTAACGGCCAGTGAAAGGTGGTTAGTACTGGGAACACTTGTGGATCATTTGCTTGCTTCTCTCTCTCTCTCTCTCTCTCTCTCTCTCTCTCTCTCTCTCTCACTAGTAATAATGATAATAATAATAACTAGTAGTAGTAGTAGTTGTAGTAGTAGTAGTAGTAACTGTAGTAGTAATAGTGGTAGTAATTGTAGTAGTACCACCACAACCACCACCACCACCGTCAACAACAACAACAACAACACGCAGCAGCAATAACACTAAAATAAACACACTTTTCACGTGCCCATAATCCCAGAAAGGCGAATTCAGTCCGGCTCAAATCCCATAAATTTTCCCACCGCGCTCCCTTTCCACTATATAAAAAAAAAAAACACCGCAAATAAAAAGTTTAAAAATTACTCTATCCCCAAAAAGTATAATAAAAAACTATTAAATCCCCCCAGAGACGAAAAGAAGAAAAATAATCACAACGGATCACTAGTTAAAAATAAAAAATGTGAAAGAAAACGAGTCAGACGAAAAAGAGTGAAAGGGGAGACTCAAGTGTTTCCTCAAGTGTTTGCGTGCGAAACTTGAAAGACACCCAGTGAATATCAAGTGAGATCTGACCCATCCCTCTTTTTTTTTTTTTTTTTTTTGAGCGGAAGTGTGTGTGTGTGTGTGTGTGTGTGTGTGTGTGTGTGTGTGTGTGTGTGTGTGTGTGTGAGCTAAACACGGAAACGACTGCCACGGGACTCACTTGGAGAATGCAGTGTGAAGGTAACGTTTTATAACCATGTGTGTGTGTGTGTGTGTGTGTGAGAGAGAGAGAGAGAGAGAGAGAGAGAGAGATCCAAGTGTGTCCATATCAGCCAGAAGTATAATTGAGATAGTTTTTATTACCTTATGATTACTGGGACCAAGGAATTAATCGAAGTAATTCTCTCTCTCTCTCTCTCTCTCTCTCTCTCTCTCTCTCTCTCACCCAAATAAATCACCTGCTTTTCACTTCTTAACTCCATCCTTTGAAAACCATGGCATTTTATTTTACTCTTGCTTCCACCTGGTGCCAAAGAGGAAGGCCTTCGCGTGGTGGCATCAGAATGACGTACGGTGGAACTGCCTACTGATACAAACGTCCCTCAATCTGCTCCCAGCCCATCGAAGGGAAAATGTTTAACGGAAAATGGACGACTTAGGCCTGCATTCCACCGGGTTCACATCCAGGAGTTGAACTACTACTGCTACTATTACTACTGCTACTACTACAACTGCTACTAGTACTACTGCTACTATTACTACTACTACTACTACCACTGCTTCTGTTACTACTACTATTACTACTACTACTCCCACTGCTTCTGTTACTACTACTACTACTACTATTACCTTTAAATGACTCAGTATAGGTTAGGAAGGGCCTCGTACTGAAGGGGTTAGAGACAGTATCCATTGGTCCCTGAAAATTGTACAGCAGTAGCGATGATGAGGGAAGGCATCATCGCGCTGAAGGGGCGAAATACAGGGTGGCCCGTAAATAGCGCCTACTAGACCGATCGTATGTGTTGCGGGATGGCTCAGTCGGCTGGTGTGGGCGTAGTGGTGGCAGTTGGAGAAGAAAATGAATAAATAATGCAAGATACTGATAACCCAGAATCGTCCCCACAACACAAGCGAAATCATGTGAAGTGGAAGAGAAGCGTTATACCTGGACCACCCTATCCGTAAGGTGTCCCAGGGGTCATGATGAAACTAGCAGGGTGGATGCTTGAGGTCATTCAAAGATACAATCATTCTATGGACATGTGGTGGATTTACAAAGGCAGTGAAGTACAGGAAGAATGAAAAAAAGAATGTGCAGTCCTTCAGTTTTTTGTAGTACACTGCAGGGTTGGAGCTCTGCAGTACGCAGGGTTGCAGTCATCAAACCTTCGCTCTGGGTGGTAGGATGAGCAGGGAATGGATGTGTGTGTGTGTGTGGAGAAGAGGTGTGGTGCAGGTGTGTGAGGGGAAGAGGTGTGGTGCAGGTGTGTGTGTGTTGGCGCCGTGTGTTAGTATGCGTGATAGGAGTGTGTAGGTTATGAAATGGGTAATAAAATAATGATTGTAGTGACGTTGGGTGAAACTACGCTTTCCCACCCCAGTTGCCAACCTCTGTACCCCTTCCCAGTTTTACTCGTACCGGTACGAAAAATAATAATAATAATAATAATAATAGTAGTAGCAGCAGTAGTAGTAGTAGTAATAATAATAATAATAATAATAATAATATAATCTGATAATATAAGAGATGGGGTGGAGAGGTATATGAGAGAGGGGGGTGTGAGTTGGGAGCAGGGGAGTGAAATGGCGGGGGACAGGGAGACTTGGAGGCGATTTGTTTGTGGCCACCCCAAACGGGATTGAGGCGTCTGGCAATAGATAGATAGATAGATAATCTGAAGTAATAGCCACGTAATATGACAATGTATACCTGAGAGAATCCAAAGCAAAGAAGGAATTAACACGCTCGTGAACGGGACAACTCTAGTATTCTCCTCCACCTGAAGCCAGACAATTTTATTCAGCTGAGAGGGAGTTCTGGCAGCCTGTGTGTTAGTTCTGTCACCACTACCCCTCTCATGAACGGCACCACTCTAGTATGCCAACAAATTCCAGACATTGACGTGAGAATGAATCATTGAAGCCTGAGTGTTCATAATTTATTGATATTGAACATTAGCCCTGACAGGTTACAGTTACGGTAGGATGTAAAAGTTCGTAGCGGTTGTATTACAGTATATGCAAAAGATTTACCTCCTGAGCTTCCTATGACTCACAATCAGCTTAGTAAAATCGTCTGGCGGTACAAGGAATACAGTACTCGAGTTATTCCCATAAGATAGGGTTAATCGTAATACCCAGGCTCCTATAACACATTCTCAGCTGAGTAAAATCGTCTGGTGATTGAGGGGATTGAGGAATTATTTACACTATGAGAGGATTACTTGGTAGGCCAAAAATAAACACTGAAAGTTAAATGGTAGACGCAAAAAACAGAAATAAATGCAACACTATAATCTAGTAATAACACGTTCGTCTCAAATATATCAGTAAGTGAAGTAAATGAACGAATATAAATGTATAATCATAGTCTGTACAGATCAGTTAAGCGTCATCCCGCCGTTAGTTGAAAGGAAAATTAAAAGCATATTATCGAATAGTTTGTAGTAAAAATTTCAGATGTATCAGTAAATATAATAAATTAGCGAATATGACTGTAATAAAGTCGCTGGGAATAGGAATGAAACATGCATTCGTTAGTGAGAAAAAGAGAAAATCATGTAGAATATTACTAAATAAAATAAATGAGAGTATAATTGATAAGTAATCGGTTTTAAATTATGTAAATCTCACACCTTTGCTAGTTAAAGAGGAAAAATCGGCAAAATATAGACGATTCTTGTGTTGACATGCCCGGGCCACTCAGAGGGCGTAAGGGGATCAGCTGGGCTTTGTTTTGGTCGGGGCCACTCAGTAGGCGTGAGTGACGGCCTACTAGAGAGATTTGGCGGCTTTAGTAGTAGTAGTAGCAGTCGTCGTCGTAGTCGTCACTTTCGTACCACAATTTATTTTTATTATTACTACAATTATTATTATTATCATATTTTCTATTATCATTTATTATTATTAATTATTATTATTATTATATTTTCTATTCATTATCATTTATTATTATTATTAGCAAGGGTTATTAGTCCCCTTCTCTCTCTCTCTCTCTCTCTCTCTCTCTCTCTCTCTCTCTCTCTAAGCACATAAAATATGCTGAAATGAAAACACACAAACACACAGATTCATGCTTAACTTCAACACACACACACACACACACACACACACACACACACACACACACACACACACACACACACACACACACACACACACACACACAGCGACAGATATATATACACGGTAACACGCCCTCCCTAGAGAAACCTACACGCGTGCACACTGACAGTTACACACTATTACGTACACGCACACACACACACACACACACACACACACACACACACACACACACACACACACACACACACACACACACACACACACACACACACACACACACACACACACATAGACACGCACCTTTAATCTACCGGAAACGCGCACACGCACACGCACACTGGCACTTCCTACTCACCGGTTTACTTACATGGATCGATACTGTCTACATGCTCGTACACACACACACACACACACACACACACACACACAGTTAAACCTATCGTGCGTAGGCTACACAGATTAACATTACTTACATCTACCTACGTCAGGGACACACATACATACACACACCACTACTTACACATAGCTACATAGATTCATACTGCATACATACATATTCACAAAACTTACACACGTACATACACACATGGGTACACACACCTACATTCGTACTTACACAGATCGCAAGTACACATTATATACTAGTTAAGTACGTACACATCTACCTACACTTACAGATCTACCTACACGTACACACATCTACCTACACTTACATACACATATCTACCTACACACCATTGCCAGTACGTACCTGCCTTTACGTATCTACTGACATCTACTACCTACCTACCTACCTACCTACACACACACACACACACACACACACACACACACACACACACACACACATACACACATACATACATACATACCTACTTACACATACCTACACCTACACCACATACACCTACTTACATTTCCCTACTTACGCTTATTACCATTTTCCTCTGTATTTTCATTCCTTTACCTTTCTAGTCTCATACAACCAACTTACTTCCTTGCCACCTACTTACGGCCACCTGCTACCTACTGACCATCTGTTTACGCATACCTACCGCCTACTTACCACTGGCTGTTACTCTTCCTGTAATTTCTTCCCCCTTTTTTCCAAGTCCCATACAACCTACCAACCTGCCTACCTACCTACCTACCTACCTACCTACCTACCTACCTACGAGTACATACCTACTTACCTACCTACTTCAATGTACTTACAGTGAGAGGAGCCGGTATTGATCCAAGCGAGATGTCTACTGCTTCCTTACACTCCCTTATTCTCTCTCTCTCTCTCTCTCTCTCTCTCTCTCTCTCTCTCTCTCTCTCTCTCGTCGGTCACTTTTCTTGAACCTTACTGTTTCCTCTCACTCTCTTTATCTTGAGAGAGAGAGAGAGAGAGAGAGGGAGAGAGGAACTGAATTACCCCAAAGTTACCTATCTCATATCTCCCTCCCTCCCTTCCTTCCTTCCCTCTTTTTTCCTCCCCTCCCTCCCCTCTCCTTCCCTCCCCTCCCCTCCCTCGCTTTTATCTCCATATAGGGTCAGTGATCTATGGGGAGGGAGGGAGGGAGGGAGGGAGGGATTTGAGGAGAAAGGTAGTGATGAAGGGAGGGAGGGAGGGAAAGAAAAGCTCGGGAGGGAGGGACTGAGGGAAGGAGTGAAGGAGCGAGGGAGGGAGGAAAGGAAGGAGAGAAATGGGAGGGAGGGAGGTGGGTAGGAAGAGAAATTCAGAGATGGATTGATGGAGGGAAGGAGGGATGGAAGGAAGGTGTGAAGGAAGAAGGGCGAGAGGGAGGGAGGTGGCTAGGAAGAGAGAGAGAGAGAGAGAGATGGAGTGAAGGAGGGGAGATGTGAGCGAAGGAAATAAATAAAAGGATGGACGAAGGGAGGGAGGGAGAGAGGGAGGAAGCGGGGAGGAAAGAATGGAGAGAAGGAGGGAGACGGGATGGATGGAGGGAGGAAGAGATAGAAAGTAAAGATGGGAGGGAAGAGGAGGGAGGGAGACAGAGGAAGTAATGAAGGAAGAGATGGAATAAAGGAAGGAGGGAGGAAGTGAAGGAGGAAGCAAAAAGAAAGAAGGGAGGAAGAGGGGAAATGAAGGAAGGAAGAGAAAGGGAATACGTAAAAAAAATGGATGGAATGAAGGAGGGAGTGAAGAGATAAAGAAGGAAGAAAGTGAGGAAGGAAGGAAGGAAATGGGGAGAAGAGAAGGGAGGAAGGAAGTGGGGAGTGAAGAAGAAGGGAGTGAAGAGACAAAGAAGGAAAGAAGGAAGGAGAGAAGAAGGACGGAAGGAAGGAAGGAAGAAGAAGGACGGAAGGAAGGAAGGAAGAAGAAGGACGGAAGGAAGGGAGGAAGGAAGGGAGGGAAGAAATTGGATAAAGTACAAAGGAAAGGACAGAATCACATAATCCATCCACCCCACCAGTACTGAGAGAGAGAGAGAGAGAGAGAGAGAGAGAGAGAGAGAGAGGAATGAAGAAGGGAGGAGGGGAGAAGAATAACAGACGAAGAAGAAATACGTTATGAAGGAAGGAAGGACGGACCGAATTAAGGTAAGAAGGGAGAGCTTAAGGGAGGAAGGAAGAAAGAATAGGAAGACGGAAGGAAGAGAGAGAGAGACTGAGGGAGGAAGGAAGAAATGAAGGAAAGAAAAACACAACACAAAAAAAACAAAAATAAATAAACAAACGAACGAATAAAAAAGACTAGCGAAGGAAGAAGATAAAGAAAGACAAAAGGAAGGAAGGAAGGAAGGAAGGAAAAAGGTAGGAAGGCAGGAAGGAAGGAGGGAAAGAAGGAAGGAAGGAAGAATTAAGAGAGAGAGAGAGAGGGAGAGATGAGAAGACCGAAAATGGGAATGGGGGGGGGAAGAGGGGAGGAAGATTGATGATGGAAGGAAAATGAAGGAAGGAAGGTTAGAAGGAGGGAAGGAAGGAAGGAAATATGGAGGGTAGGAAGCGAGGGAGGAAGGAGGAGGAGAAGGAAGAAAGAAAAGAAAGAATAAGGGAACGAAGAAAGAACTGAAAGAAATAGGTATAGAAAAAATGAAGGAAGAAGACAGAAATAAGGGTGGAAAGAAGGAAGGAAGGAAGGAAGGAAGCTAGGCGTGAGGGAAGAATGGAGGGGGGAAGGAGGAAAGGAAGAATGGGGGATTGGTAATGATGTCACGTGCATGTGTGTGTGTGTGTGTGTGTGTGTGTGTGTGTGTGTGTGTGTGTGTGTGTGTGTGTGTGTGGTTACTACCGTCATAAAGTCTATCTGTGCTTCATAGTATGTGCGTTTGTGTATGTAAAGCCTATCCCTGTATATCCTGTGTGTATGTGTACGAACGAATGTTATGTATGTATGTATGTAAGTGTATGTATGTATGTACGTATAAATGTCTGTATGTATATATATGTATGTATGTATGTATGTGAGTATGTCTGTCTATAAGTATGTACCGGTATGTATGTATGTATGTATGTGAGTATGTCTGTCTATAAGTATGTACCGGTATGTATGTATGTATGTGTGTATGTATGTGTAAAAATTAAATGAAAAAGGTGATTACGTTTGGGAGTGTTTTTGGTTATATTGTAAGCCGATTATGGACCAGCCTTTGTTGTGTGTGTGTGTGTGTGTGTGTGTGTGTGTGTGTGTGTGTGTGTGTGTGTGTGTGTGTCGGATGTGTCGCTGTATTGGTGTGAGTGAGTGTGAAAGAGAGAAAGGGAGGTAATAGGATAAAGAGATTGAGAGAGAGAGAGAGAGAGAGAGAGAGAGAGAGAGAGCATGAGTGATGGTAATGAGATGTGCGGGTGGGTGTGGAGAAAGAGAGAGAGAAAGAGAGGGAGGGACTTAAAGCAGGTAGGGAGGGAGTGAATGCAAAGGAAGGGAGAGATAGGGGGAGGGAGGGAGAGAAGGATGGAGGGAAGAAAGAGAGAGGGGGGGAAGGGAGGGGGAAAGGTGTAGATTGAGAGGGAGAGAGAGAGAGAAGGCGTGTGGATGTAGTGAAGGAGGGAGAGAGGGTGGGAGAGAGAGAGAGAGAGAAAGGGGAGGGAACAGGTGAGGAGAGGAAAGAAAGAAAGGAGGGAGGGGTGGATAAGTGTAGGAGAGAGAGAGAGAGAGAGAGAGAGAGAGAGAGAGAGAGACGAGGGGAGGAGGCCGCAGGTGAGAGGGAGGAGTGGGCGAGAGGGAGGGAGGGAAGGGGATAGAGTAGGTGTGGCAAGAGAGGGAGGGAGACAGCAGGTGAGAAGAGAGGGAGGGTAAGGAAAGGGGAGTGGAAGGGAGGGAGGGAGGACGGGGATAGAGTGGGTGTAGAAAGAGGGAGAGGGAGGGAGGGAGGGAGGGGGGGAGGAGGCAGGTAGAGAAGGAGGGAGGGAGAGAACAGGTGAGGTAGGAGGATAGAGGTGAGGGAAGGGGACGGGTGGGATGGAGGGAGGGAGGAAGCAGGTGAGCAAGGAGGGAGGGGAGGGGGGGAGGGGAGGGGTGGCACTAACTCCCAGGTGGCACTGTTACTCCACCCAGTGCCAACACTTCCTCTCTCTCTCTCTCTCTCTCTCTCTCTCTCTCTCTCTCTCACACACACACACACACACACACACACACACACACACACACACACACACACACACACACACACACACACACACACACACACACACACACACACACACACACACACACACACACACACACACACACACCCTTCCTTCCCTTTCTCCCTCCATTTCCGTCTTCACACCTTCTCCCTCCCGTCCACGTTTTCTCTCTCCCTCCCCTCCCAAACTCTCATCCTCTCTCTCTCTCTCTCTCTCTCTCTCTCTCTCTCTCTCTCTCTCTCTCTCTCTCTCTCTCTCTCTCTCTCTCTCTCCTTTTTCCTACATTTTTCTCTCCATATCCCATCCCACACTTTCTTTTTATCTCACTTTCACTCTCTCTTTCCTCTCCATCTCTCGCTTTTCCTCCACACACCCTTTCCTTCCTCCATTATTTTGCTTCCTTTCTCTCCCTTTCTATCTCTCCCTTCCCTCCTCACACTTCCTTCTTCCCCATTCTTTCCTCCTTCCCTTCCTTCCCATCTCTACCTCCCTCTCTCCTCTTCCTTTCCCTCCCTTTCTCTCTCCTCACCCTCTCCCTCCCGTCTCTTTTTCTCCTTTCCTTCCCTCCCTTCCTCCCTCCGAACTCCCCCTCCCTTCCTCTCTCCACACCCTTTCCTTTCCTCCTACTGATTTTTCCTCCACTTTCCTCCTTTCTCTCTCTCTCTCTCCCTACCTTCCCATCCTTCCCTCTCCATCCTTCTCTCTTCATTCTTCCTCTTCCTCTCTCTCCATCCCTTCCCTCTCCTTCCATCCCTTCCCTCCCTTTCCCTCTCTCTTCATCCTTTCTCTCCCTCCCTCTCTCCATCCACTCCCTTCCTTCCCTTTCCCTTCCATTTACTTATCCTTTCATCCCTCCCCCCCCTCTCTCTCTCTCTCTCTCTCTCTCTCTCTCTCTCTCCCTCCCTCCCTCCCTCTCCCTTCCATTTGTTTCTTCTTACATTTCCTCCCTTCTCTCCTCCATCCCTCCCTCTCCCTTCCATTTGTTTCTTCTTACATTTCCTCCCTTCTCTCCTCCATCCCTCCCTCTCCCTTCCATTTGTTTCTTCTTATATTTCCTCCCTTCTCTCCTCCATCCCTCCCTCTCCCTTCCGTCTTCATCCCGTTTATTTCTCCTCTCAGTTACACCTTTCCCTCCCTCCTCTCCCACCCTCCCTCTCCCTCCCTCCCTTTCATCTCCCTCACCACCCCATCAAAGGCTTCCTCACTTTCACACACGTCTTGAGGTTTATTATTTTTCCCCTCCCCCTTCCGCCATCCCTCTCTCCTTTCCTCCATCTATATATTTACCTCCTTCTGTATTTCTCGGACCTTCTCAAGCATAGGCAGTTGTCTTGATTTTTTTCTTTTTCTCCATATTTTCCTCTTTTTTTTTTTTTTTTATGTGAGGAAGAAGGAACCAAAGGCAACGAGCCCGCAAAACTGTTCCTTCCAAGAGAATAACAAAATACAAGAGAGAGCCGAATTCAAGATCCGATCATTTCGAGATGCCTGGACACACTGCGTTTGAAAGACTGGAGATCATAGGAAGTAGGAAATACAGACAGAGGGAGACAGTTCCAGAGTTGACCTGTTGCATTAATGAAGGACTGGAAGTAACGGTTAACTCTTGCATTAGAAAGTTGGATAGAAAAGGGATGAGAGTTTGCTGCTAGACGGGTGGTACGCGCCCGTCGTAGAGGTGGAGGAATGCATGCAGACAGTTCGGAGAAGCAGTGACCATTGAAGTAGCGATAGAAAAGAGATAAAGATGCAACAGTGCGGCAAAGAGACATAGGTTGAATGGAGTCAGTAAGAGGAGAGTTAATGAAGCGAAAAGCCTTTCACTCCACCATATTGAGAAAAGCTGTATGTGGGGAGCCTCCCCACACATGAGAGTTGTACTCCACGCAGGGGTGGATAAAACCCCTGTATAGAGTCAACAATTGTGCAGGGGTAAAGAAGGAACGGAGTCGGCTTAGCACACCTAATCTCTTGGAAGCAGATTTTACAAGAGATGTAATATGATCTTTCCAAGACAAGTTCCGAGTAAATGAAACCCCAAGCATGTTCAAGGATGATGCAGGATTAAGCTGAATATTATTAAACATTAGTGGGTATACCTGTGGAAGATTTTGTCAGGTTGATAGGTGCAAAAACTGAGTCTTGATGCATTAAAAACAACCAGATTAATTTTTACCCCAGTCAGAGATACGAGCCAAGTCAGACATTAGGTGTGCCATAGCCTCATCCCTTGTTTGTTGAAGTAACTGCTGAAATGGACGTTGCGGGAATCGAATGGAAAGGTGAAGGATGGAGTCATCAGCGTATGAGTGGATAGGGTTAGATGTACAGCTTAGAAGGTCATTGAATAATAAAAGGAAGAGAGTTGGTGATAGGACAGAGCCCTGAGGAACACCACTGTTAATAGATCTAGAGAAGAACGATGGTTGTCTACAACAGCGGCTACAGAACGACCAGAAAGGAAGCTAGCGATGAAGGCACAGATAGAAGGATAGAAACCATAAGAGGACAGTCTGGAAATTAAAGATTTATACCAGGCTCGATCGAAAGCCTTTGAGATGTCAAGTGCAATGGCAAAGCTTTCGCCAAAGTCCCGAAAGGAGGATAACCAGGAGTCTGAAAGGTAGGTGAGAAGATCGCCAGTGGAGCGTCCCTGACGGAACCCATACTGACGACCAGAAAGAAGGTTGTGATAGGAAAGATGGTTTAAATTTTTTTAAGAATAGACTCGAAAACTTTTGAGATACAGGATGTTAAAGCAACTGGACGATAGTTAGAGGGTTGGGAATGGTCACCTTTCTTTGGGACTGGCTGAATGAAAGCAAACATCCAGCAAGAAGGAAAGGTACAAGTTGATAGACAAAGGCGAAAGAGTTTGCCTATGCAGGGTGTAAGCACAGAAGTACAGTTCTTGAGAACAACAGGAGGGACCCCATCAGGCCCATATGCCTTGTTAGTACTGAGGCCTGTGAGGTCTTGCTCCTTCCCTCTTAATAATGTGTCGTTCTTTCTTCCTTTCTTTCTTTCTGTTTCATTCTGTCTGTCGTCATTAACTCCTTCAGTACGAGTGGTTTCTTAAATTGAGTAAAATCGCCTCAAGATGACAAGTATAATATTTGGATTTTCTTTATTTTTTTTTTTCCTCTTCAGCCTAAAAAGAAAATCGTCGTGAAGAAGACAAACAATTATTCTAACCTCTCTTTCTTGTTTTTTTTTCTGTTTTCTTTTTCCTTCTCATTTATATTATATGTACTTTTTGTCCATTTTTAAAATTCGATCATGTCTTTGTTTTTATTAATTAACACAGGTCCAGTGACTTTTTTTTTTTCCTTTTTCTTCCTCCTCCTCCTCCTCCTCCTTTTTCTTCTTGTTCTTTTTCTTTTTCTTTTTCTTCTTTTTCATACTATTTTCCCCAACTTAAATTGCCCTCCATTGTAGTGAAAGAATTATTAAAAACTATATCTAACCCCCTCAGTTCGAAAAAAAAAAAAAAAAATCTCGTACTGAAAGAAATCGTCTGAAAATAAGAATAAACTAAAAAAAATTATAATAATCCAGCATGGTGTTTCAAGGATTATTCTGTAAAAAAATCCCGCTTTTTTCCTTGCATTGCTGTCCACTCACCACATGGAGTCCTGGGCCCGTATTCTTTTCGGGTAAAGCTCCCTAACACCTCGTCCTTAGCGATTTAATTTTAGATATGGTCAGTTAATATCCTTTTGTATGTTATTTGTGAAGAGCATGGCAGTAGTTGGAAGGATTTACGTAACACAGAAGAAGACAGTAAGGTGTAATAAACAGATTAAATCGCTTAGGAAAAGGTGTTAGGGAGCTTCCTTAACCGACGAGAATAAGGAAGCTCCCTGTACTTATAAAGTCTTAAGTTGTATTAAAGATTGTTTGTGTGTATGTTTGTCATAGTGCATACACCTAGCAACACTTCACGAGAGAGAGAGTGAAGGGAGGGAGAGAGAGAGGGAGATTTAGAGAGGGTGGGAAGATGCAGGAGAGAGAGAGAGAGAGAGAGAGAGAGAGAGAGAGAGAGAGAGAGAGAGAACTGAAAAGATAAAAAACACAAAACTACTTATGAGAAGGTAACTATACTCTCGAGATGTTCCTTTTCTCTTTCTTTTTTTATCCTGGAAATTGTCTTAAGATCCTTTATAATTGTAGTATAAATGTAGTACTTGGAGTATGGCAAACCAGGTACTTAAGTCGGTATTTTCCCTGGTAGCCGGAACAGACAGGTATTTGCGTAGTAATAATTAACCCCGAAGACTGAACGAGGCCACACCTGTGCAAGAGGGCAGTGTTGCAAATATACCTGGTTATTTTCCTTCGCTGCGTCAGGGTTGAACAGTAGATTACAATATGAAGTACTGTACAGGTAATTAAGTACTGTCGCTGAAATTCGAGGTCAGTAGTAGCCATTTACAAACATGTACTATATATTGTACTCATTTAAAGAAGATGGAGGATTTAGGAGTGGTACTGTAATCTGACGCCTTGTTTGTCGTGATTTTTATTTTTGTTTATATATGTGTCTGTGTTGTCTGTATTTCTCATAGTTCCTTGTTTACGTAGCGACTTTGTTTTGCTTCGCTGTACATTGATTTGTGTATTTGTTTGTTTGTTTTTGTATTTTAAAAGCGATTTACGTGCTTTCACTTTGCTTCATGATTTTTGCGGGTGCAAGTGAGGGTTCTTGAAAAGGAGAGGCGCTCATGACAGAAAGAGCTTATGTATTATTATTATTATTATTATTATTAGTAGTAGTAGTAGTAGTAGTAGTAGTAGTAGTAGTAGTAGTAGTGTTATTAATTTCATCATCATCATCATCAGCAGCAGCAGCATATTCATCAGTATTATCATCATCAGCAGCAGCATCAACATCATCATCATCATCTCATGCTCATATCAATATATTTTTCGTTCTGCTCACTTTATCTGTCTTCTCAGCCCCTCCCAACATCACCTCACCTGAGTCAGCTGTCTTATTTCTTGTACTTTTTCACACATAACCTAAAATTACTTCACCTCCTGTAGCCTGATTTAACGTTACCTAAACTAAAGTAAGATTACCCAACTTCGTGTATTCTGACCTAAATCACTTCAGACTATAACTTCTCTTCGCCTCACTTTGTCTCATCTAACCCAACCGTAACTCAACCACCGGCACCTTCATTTTACTTCACCAAACCTAACCCTAACTAACCTCAGCAAACCAAACCTAACTTGACCTATCCCCAGCGTCACCTCACGTCACCTGTCCTAACCTAACGTCATTTAACCTAACTAACCTCTGCCTCACCTCGTTTCACCTGAGCCCAGATGTAAGGTCTGTGGGCTGGATGACGTCAGAGCCCACCTCCTCAACCCCCCTTCTTTCCTCAACCCCCCCACCTCAGCTCAATACCACAGGCTGTTGGTGGAGGGAGGGGGGAGAGTCAAGACATCTTAAGGGAAGAAGGCAAGATGTTCTTACCTTGCCATTATCTTGACTCTTGAGGGTTGAAAGCGACACTGAAACTCAAGATGTCAGTTCAAGCAAACCCTCAAGAGCCACATAGTTTATTTTTACCTCCACTTGACTTCATCTTGGTCTGGATTTTATAACGAAACCGAGAACTACAGAAAAAAATAAATGCATTCAGCCTACACAACTTCAGCCTTAATAAGAGAAAGTGGGGTAGCGTTGGGCGTGTTGGTAAATTATGCAGAGTAAGAAGTTCATGCACAAGAGTTTACCCCTCCAGTTCTCCCCCTCCAACTTCGGTTTTGATCATTCTAACTCTCCCTGCACATCTTCCAAACTAATTAACCAGCCAGCCACCAGAGGGCCTTCCACACACGTCTAAATCTAGGCCTACGTATCACCCTTAAAATATAAAGCATTCACCCATAAGGAATAAAAACATTGTGTACACAGGCTCTTACTAACTACAAATCAACACTACACTTCAAACCCTCCCTCCCTCCCCCTCCATGCACTATCATTCCCATTTAGTGTTGAGGTGTAGCAATAGATCATCGCTGGAAAAGGATGGTAGTCATGAAGAAGTGCTAGGATGTAGTGCCTTAGTATTGTCATCGTGGGTCATTGAGTTACGTGAAATAAGAGGTTGAAAATCTGGGTCAAGTTAAGGTGAAAAGAGATACCCAGCGACACACACACACACACACACACACACACACACACACACACAGTCCCTACACGCTACACGTACACTTACACCCTATATATAATTCACCTTCTTTTTTAGAGTCACTTTTCGCCAGACAACCCCGAAAGTAAACAAATAACATGCAAGTAACGCCTTCATTGGACTAGAAACTTTATTATTATTATTATTATTATTATTTTTATTATTATTATTATTGTTATTGTTGTTATTACTATTGCTATTATCACCACCACCACCACTACTACTACGATTAATGTTTTTCACTTGTCTTTGCTTCTCTTACCAATACGTTCATGCATACTCACTCACATTCACGTGTCCACTCTCATTGTCCGAAACCCTTCATATTTCACACTGTATTGTGGTTAATTAACACAGTAGGCGCCCTTTATCCGATTTAACAACTGAACATGATTCCATTCAACGCCATTCTGTTATGGAAAAATCAGGCTCAGCTTAACTTTAATCCCACATATTACGGATTTATTTATGCTGGCTGCCTCTACACGGATTTATTCAGCTTAGGTGTGGAGGGTTAATATTCAGTAATCGCTAACTTCTTTTCATTATTTACGCTTTCTTTTTTTTTTTTAGGTATTTTCGTCTCGCTGCCCTCAAGTGATATTAGGAAGCTTAAGAGAGCCACGAGGTGTGTGTGTGTGTGTGTGTGTGTGTGTGTGTGTGTGTGTGTGTGTGTGTGTGTGTGTGTGTGTGTAGCAATTCTACCCCCGACGTTCACATTTCTCACCTTCCTCTCCCAGTCGTCATCCTCCATTCTCTCCATATGCCCAAAACATCTCAGTCTACCCCTCCTCATCGCAACACTCTAATTTACCCGACTTAAGGCAAAATGAGAAGAGGTGTTTCCAAGCAGTTTTAATTAACCTGAGAGTCCCTTGTAGTAAAGTTAATATCTTGGGGAAACACGCCTCCCCACTCACCCTCCCTCCCTTCCACACGAGCGGGAGGGAAGGGGGAGAGGAAGGGGGGAAGGGAGGAAGGAAGAGAAGGTGGGAAAGTGGAGGGAGAAGGGAGGTAAGACGGGAGAGGAAAGGGATAAGGGAGGGAGAGGAAATGCGAAAGGAGGGTTATAAAGAGGAAAGGGAAGGAAGAGAAGGGGAAAGGGATGGAAAAGGGAAAGAGTTTAAAGAGGGGGAAAAAACGAAGGAGAGAGGGACAGACGGGACGAGAAAGGGAGGGAGGAGAAAAGGGGTAGGGGAATGGGAAGGGGAGATGGATGGGTGAAGGGGAGGCGGGGAGAGATGGGACGGAGGTAGGGAAGGGGAAGAGAGGGGAGGGAATGGGAGGGGGAGAGACAGGTAAGGAGACGGAGGAGGGAAGGGGAAAGGGGAGGGGAGAGAGGGGTAAGGAGACGGAGGGGAGGAGAGGGGGAGGGGGTGAGGTGTTGGCTGAGGGTGCGGTGTAATACATAATCCTCTAATACTCTAATATTACTCCCCACGTGTTGGAACCTAAGCTTAAGCGTTATTCACCAGCCACTTATTTTGTCTGCTCATTCATTCATAGGTGGTGGTGTCCATCATCCACTCACTTGATGTAGTGCTGCCTACCTCTTCCTTCACCTTTATCATTCTTTTTCTGTCTCTTCTATTTCTCGCATCTTTCCTGTCACTTTTATTCTTCTTCTTTCCTTTTCAGGTGGCTTTACATTGAGTGACAAGCCTCATGGTTTCCTGTAAGCCAGGGCACCATATACAACGCTGGGTGGTAGCCATATAACCAATCCTTACGTGTTCCCTTCGTGTCAGCAGGTAGGTTGGTGAAGGTTTAGTGTCCCTCCCCATAAAACAACTAAAACAAACGGGCACTCCTTACGGGATTATGGCTACTGGCTATAGATAGATAGATTTATTCATTCATAATGCATTTACTCATTCATTCATATAGGTTCCTGTTCATTCTTTAATTCATTTATTTACACACACATACATATGGTACACACACACACACACACACACACACACACACACACACACACACACACACACACACACACACACACACACACACACCAAATTTATTTCAGGAGTACCGTGTGTATTTTCCGACCCTGTAAGGAGAACAGAGGTGAACAGCGGTGTGAGGCGGTAACAAGAGTAGCGTGAGGGGCGGCGGCGCGGTAAAGAAGGGGTTACTGCGATATTCACCTCCTCCGTCCGTAATGTTCCTGTGTGCGTGTTGAACGTCCATGTAGGCTGTGTGGCGTGTCTGATTTGCATTTACATTCCTCACTGCACCCAATTTCCTCTCTCTCTCTCTCTCTCTCTCTGGTGTTTCATTCACTCTCTTCACTTTAACAAAAAAACAAAAAATCACGCATCTTTACCTCTCTTCGCTAATCTGACCTAAATTGACCCAAGCGCATCGGGGTGAAGGAAAGATTTACCCGCTTGACAAGTCTGACCTCTTTTTAAAAATTTAGCCCTGAAAGTAAAAATAAAATACAAATGACGTCACGGCAGCGAAAGGGTTAAGACGGGAGTGGGTATTTTTGTCTTAGCGCATTCAGACAGGCGACTTATTCATCTTCCTGGTTCTACACATTATTCATCTTCATAGCGATGAATGAGGACTATATTTAACATCTCATAAAGGCTCCTAAGGGCTGAAGGAAATCGTCTGGAGATACTAAGGCGGAGATTGAGAAAAGGTCGAGGGCTTGAAGGAGGTGAGAGGATATACGCGGAGCAAATTAGCCGCTTCAGTACGAGTTCTTTTTTTCATTTCGGTGTTGATTTTACCTGGCGATTTTACTCATTAAGTTGTTTGAGAGGATGACTTGTTTTCCGGATTATTACGTTTATCTATCTATCTGTCTATCTGTCTGTCTGTCTGTCTACCTATCTCTCTCTGCCTTTATCTACTACAGTATTATGTCTATATCAGTCCATTTTGTCAACCTGTCACTCTAGCTATCTCGGTCTATCTGTCTGTCTGTCTATCTGCCTATCTCTGTCTATCTATATCTACCTTTCTATCTGTCTCTGTCTGTCTTTGTCAACCTCTCTCCACCTATCTATCTATCTATCTGTCTGTCTACCTATCTCAGTCTATCTTTCCACGTACCTATCTCTCTGTCTATCTATATATTTTTCTATCTATCTATCTGTCTGTCTCAGGGGGGTGGGGGCAGCGTCTTCCCTCAGCTGAATAAAATCGCCTAGTGGTAGTCACGATGCAGTACCCAGTTAATTCCACCCCTTCACATCGGTGACGCATATTTTCAGTGTAATCCTCCTATCCCCAGACGATTTTATTCAACTTTAGATGGATTTTTTGGAGGGATTTTTTGAAGGAATTTTTAGGGATTTTAAAGATTTTGGGGGGGAATTTTTTGGATGTAATTTTGGGGATGATTTTGGGGAGGGATTTCTTGAAGGATTTTTAAAAGGGATTTTAATGATTTTTTGGGGAGGATTTTTTGGAGGGAATTATTTGGCGGGATTTTTTTTTTTTGAGGGATTTCATGAGGGATTTTTGAGATTTTTTTGGGGGAATTTTTTGGAGGTAATTTTTTGAGGGATTTTTTGGGGGATTTTTGGAGGGAATTTTTAAGGGATTTTTTGGAGGGAATTTTGTGGGGGATTTTTGGGAGAGAATTACTTTGGGAGGATTTTTTTGGAGGGAATTATTTGGTGGGATTTTGGGGGGATTTTCCGGAGGGATTTTTTTTGTTTAGGCGGGAATGGGTTAATTAAGGCCTTATCCAACCCTCCTTTAGTTTGGGGAAAAAATCTAGGTGAATAAATTTGTTTATAAGTAGCATGAAAAAAAAAAATAAGTCATCGGGTGGAAGGGGTTAAGGAAAAACTTACGATTAAATTTCCTCGTAAGTAACATTTTATTTTTTTCATTTTTTTTATTTTTTGTTTTATTGTTTTTTATTTTTTTATTTATTTTTTTTTTATTTTTTGTTTATTATTAATTTATTAAATTTTTGTTGATTTTGTTTTTATTTTTTATTTATTTATTTATTTATATTTATTTGTGTTTATTTTCTTTACTTCTTCTCACTGAATCTTACGTGTTTGAGCTGGCAGTCTTACATACCTCTACTTCATCCTGCAAAAAAATAATAATAAAAAAAATCTTACAACATACCGGGGTTCAGTGGACATATTAGTGGCTTCAGCTGCCGTAACAGTTCTTCCTGAGCGATTTATTTTGCATGTCACATCTCAATATCCTCGGGTAATTGATGCAGATAAAACGAGATAAACGAGATAAACAGCATGCGGGGAGATGTTAAGGTATAATTTGGAAACGAAATCGCCAAGGAAGAGGTGCAGGGGCGCTTACCTGTCCCACGGCTGTGTGTGTGTCAGGTGAACGCGACCCAGCCTAACACCGCACCTGCCTTGACCCTGTATGACACGCGCGTTTGTTAGTTATGGCGCTTGTGTTGTGTTGTGTTGTGGTGTGATGTGGTGTGCTGTGTTTTAGTGTGGTTTGGTGTGGTGTGGTGTGGTGTGTTGTGTTGTATTATTGTGATGTGTTGTGTTATTGTGATGTGGTGTGTTGTGTTTTGTTGTGTTGTGTTGTGGTGTGGTGTGTTGTGATGTAGTGTGTTGTGTTGTATTGTGTTGTATTGTGTTGTGTTGTATTGTGTTGTGTTATTGTGTTGTGTTGTTATGATGTGGTGTGTTGTATTGTGTTCTGATGTGATGTGTTGTGGTGTTGTGTTGTGTTGTGCTGTGTAGTGTTGACTTTTGTATCGCATTTGGTATTGGTCTGTGTTGTACCGTATTGTGTTAAAGGCCGACAGTTACCACACACAGCATCATCCCTCAGTCTATAATTGGCACAGTGACAGGGCAGGAGTGGTCTGCCGTGCTCACATCAAAGGCCACAGGTCACATGAGGTCACAGGTCAGCTTGGGTCGCGGATCTAGGGTCCAAGGTCAAATGTGGGTAAAGATCAATATTTGCGATAAAAATAATGCCATTGGAACATTATATATATATATATATATATATATATATATATATATATATATATATATATATATATATATATATATATATATATATATATATATATATATATATATATATATATATATATATATTATATATATATATATATATATATATATATATATATATTATATATATATATATATATATATATATATATATATATATATATATATTTTTTTTTTTGGGGGGGGGAATGCTTTGGACACCTCTTAATAACTCTCTGTGTATGTGTGTGTGTGTGTGTGTGTGTGTGTGTGTATGTGTGTGTGTGTGTAAGATATAACCAAACTTTACACACAACCATACAGGAAGTTTCTCGACCACCTCCACCGCTAGGGAAAAAAACATTTGATATTATTACATTTGAATATTATACCACGTCCTCCTTCCGCCCGCTTCCCCTCTCATTTTCCCTCTCCCAAATCCTCCCCTCTTCCCTCCAGGCCTCTCTCTTTCCTCCCCTTCCCTCCCAGACCACTACACCCTCCTCATAAATATCCATCTCTAACATAAGATTTTTTTCTCATGCTCTTACCACGGTGACTCACATAGACGTCATCCAGAAGTTATTTTGGTGACAGACTATTCACGTGTTTGTCTGTAGGATTACTTGTGTGCAGGATTTCAGGCGGATTTTACGGTCTTAGCGGAACAACGTCATCTGGGGCCACGTAGGATTAAAAAAAAGAAGAAAGAGAGAGAAAAAAATAGAGGTAGAAAAAGAAAAGAAAGAAGCGAAAGTTGGTTTAGTGTGGCGAAAATGTTAAAGGAAATGTTATTGTTGTCTTTACTGTAAATAAAACTTTCTTCTTGTAACTTTTTATGATGTTTGAAAAAGGCCTCCCCCCCCCACCCACTTTCCTCTCTCTCCACCCTCTGCATTCCTTCTCACACCCTCTCTTTCCCTCTTCCTTATCCCCCCACTCAGCCCTTTTCACCCGTTCTCACTCCACTCCCATGCCCCTCTCACTCTCCCTCCTCCCGACTATCTCCACCCCTATCATATCACCCCACACCCTTCTCACCCCACTCCCACTCTCTCCCCCCTGTCCCCTGCTCCCCCCACCACCACTACCTTCTACACCCCTCTCCCCCCCTCTTCCCCTGCCCTCTTCATCCCTCCCTCCTGCACCCCCAACATCACCACTTTCGGAACTTGCGTCAAAAAGAACCTTATGAGTTTTATTGTAGCCATCAGGGAACTTTGACAGTTGGGGTAATAATCATGGATAAAAAGTATATATGATAACTTACGACATGTATTTTCCAGGAACATCCCCGAATTTGCTTTTTTTTTTTCAGAATTATTATTATTATTATTATTATTATTATTATTATTATTTATTATTATTATTATTATTATTATTATTATTATTATTATTATTAGGAGGAGGAGGAACACCCTGAGGTGGTTTGGCCATGTGGAGAGGATGGAGGGTGAGAGACTGACGAGGAGAGTGTGTGTGTGAGGTGGAGAGGGGGAGAAGGAGGGGAAGGCCGAGGATGAGATGGAGGGGTGGAATGGAGAGGTATATGAGAGAGGGGGGGGGTGAGTTGGGAGCAGGGCAGTGAAATGGCGGGGGACAGGGCGACGTGGAGGCGATTTGTTTATGGCCACTCCGTACGGATTTAAGGCTTCTGGTAATAGATAGATGGATAGATTATTATTATCGTCCTCTTTTTAGCAAGGCGAAGGGGTAATGTTTTTGCCCGCTTCTGTGTGTGTGTGTGTGTGTGTGTGTGTGTGTGTGTGTGTGTGTGTGTTCCCATTATATCATGAACGGCTTGAGCTATCAACATGAATCCTTCAGGGTATCAATATATATGGCCAAAATCTTGGACGAGTTCGAAAATGGGCACTCGGGGTCAAGGTCAAGGTCACCAAAATGGCTGCCAAAGGTCAACTAGTTTTAGTATGGATTGGCTATTTGTGAAACGCTGTAACTGAATTCCGTAGAGTTTTACGAATTTTCTTCACATTTCGTTTGTAAGTAGCTTGTAACTTGGCCAACAGCATATTCTGGCGGGCGATTAACATTCGGCTCCCGAATGGTTTTTTTCATTATTATTATTATTATTATTATTAGTATTAGTATTAGTATTAGTATTACAAAGAATCACGAGAGGATTTGGACGTGAGAAACATACCATCATTCTTTACTACGATCCATTGCCGTGTATTTACTGCCATCACCAGACACTGTTACCTTACTTGGGGTGGGATTTTCGACCTTCTTGGGTTAGATAGAGGTTTCATTAGTCCATTAATCAAAACAGTCAGCCATAGTATTAGTAAAACCGTCAGGAGGCAGTAGGTGTAACGAAGGAAACACATCAAGGTACTGAAGCAGCTAAACCCCATCCCCATTAACCCTTCCGCCGCTGGAGACGCACTTTGGGATATTTATCGTAAGTCCAACTGAGAAATTTTCGCAGCTAAGAAGTCAGAACACCACGAATAACAGTTTAATTTTAACAGGCAAATACGCTTCTTCTTCTTCTTCTTCTTTTTTTTTCCTGCCAGCCATCACTACGGAGGATTTTTTTTTAACTGATAAAATTTTTCTAGAGGTAGGAAGATTGTACTTAAATTTAAAATGGTTATTAGAGGAAATATTTCTACTCTTAAGTCCTGCAAATAATTCACAGGTAAATTTAATTCGTCTACGAGCAGTCGGAATAAATGAATGAAGCGAAGGAGGAACAGGAAAATGATGGTGATGATGATGATGGTGGTGGTGGTGGTGGTGGTGATGATGATGATGATGATGATGATGATGATGATGATGATGATACAAGAATCGACCTAGTATATTCTGCTACATCTGTTTGCAACCCTGCTATTGGACGTAACTATTTTTTTTTTTTAACAAGTCCCCTTTGAGCTACTATCACCTTTAGCCACGGGACGTCATGTACAACGTAAATTAGACCTGTTACTAGACGATTTTATGAAGATTAGAAAGAGACCCCTTGTAGTAAAGGAGTTGACGAAGCCTTTACCAAACTCCTCCAGTTGAAAGTCACTCCTAAAATGATTACAGTTGTGTGAAAGCAGGAAGAGTAAAATAAAAGACGCGGCATCTAGTAAACTTGTTGCATAAAACGTGAGAGTGTCCTTGTGTGGTGCAGCCAAACCCTGTGCCGCGGTACTTAAAATAAAGGTGAGGAAGTGGGTGGGTGGTATATGATAGTGTGAGGCACTTACTTGTAGAATGTAAGAGTCCTGTACAGTAAGTAAACACATCAAAATACCTCACTTAACACTTTGATGGGGCAAAGGCGAAACGACAGGCAGTATGCAGTAACCCTTTCCCCCTCAGAGAGTCTTGTGTTTAAATTTAATTATCTTTTTATTTTCAAACGACGGACGATTTCCCTTAGCTATTAAGGGACCTCTAGGGCTGAAGGGGTTAATATTATTTTCCCTGCCGTCAAACAAATATATTCACCTGGGATGCAAGAGTGATATAAACAGATTGACCAGCATTTTCTCGTATACTTAATTAACCCGTAGATATCGCGAGTGTTCCCAGGGGCGAGTAAAATCGTCTGAAAATCATCTGGCGCTAGAGTAAGACAGAATAGTCGTCAGTCTGTTTGCAAGGCGTAGCTGATGTGAAATGCGAAAGTGGTTAACCCTTAAAAAATGGATGGAAAATATAATCCTTGGTGTAGACAGAGAATCATGTGGCCAGGTGAGGATAGAGAGAGAGTGATATTGACTGACCTGCCTGAAGTTCTGTGTGCAGGAGAGGAAGAGGATGTATGAGTTGAAGACGAGTCCGACCAGTGTGACCACCACCAGTACACTACCCCCAGCCACCACCACCACCACCATGCTAGGCACCACACTCCCGCGATGCCCCCAACCACTACCACGGCACGGCAGGCAATAGGTCCGCTGTCTCTGCTCTGTTTTCTAGTTTCTCGCGCGTCACAAACATTCTAGGATAACACTCCCCTGGTAACACACTTTTCGGTTCTGTTTCTTTGCTGTTTTTAATTCTTTTCATGCACTGCAAACATTCTAGGATCTCCTTGTCTAAGTTTTCGTCTAGGGTGTTGTTTTTTCTAGGTGGTTACGTCTCTTTCACCACCACCACCACTGTTCTAGGGCAACACTTTCTAGACCCCTTCTCCTGTGGCAAGCAGTCCTTTCTCTGTACACTTTTTCCAGGTTTATCACAGCCACAGACATCCTTCCATCACTGTTTCTTGGTAGTTTCTTTTCCTGGTAGTTTCCTAGATGTCTTAATTTTCTAGGACGTCTTCTAATTGTTCAAAGACTCACACCACTTCATAGCTGCCTTTCCTGTGAGTTCTAGATTTTTCTTATAACTTCTCGATCTTATAGCACCATCGTGTCTAGGACCAGCATCAATTCCTAGCTCTCTTTCTCCCGTGTTCTCGGCCTTCCTAGTAGCCTCTCTCTCTACTAGGACCACCACACCAGGGCTAGGTATTCTAAGCACTACCTAGATTCATGATCGTCTTAGAAGGATTTGTTAAGCAGACGAGGACCATCACGTCTGGGAATTTCTTTGGTTTGAGGTGTGTGTGTGTGTGTGTGTGTGTGTGTGTGTGTGTGTGTGTGTGTGTGTGTGTGTGTGTGTGTGTGCGTTTTTCTTCTAGGACATCATTCTCCTTACACCTGTCTGGTACTTTCTTAGGCTTTACTATATTTTAATTGTACTAAAACACCTAATACCGTTTTTTTTTTTTCGCGTTTTATGTTTTAATTTTTTTTTCTTTGTGAGGTGTAGCTTCTTCCTCCTAGCACCACTTCCTCCCAGCAGCTGCCATCACTACTTCCTGGTTGTCTGGCTGTCTTGATCTGGGTCTTTCTTGTGTTTGTTTTCGTGTCTACTGTCCTTGTCTGGGTCTTCTTGTCTTGATTATTTGTTTTTTCCTTGTGTTTCTTTGTCACTTTTAGGACCGCATTGTCTTTGCTTAGTTATTCTGTTTTTCTCATTTTCTTCTTGTCTTCCTCTTGTTCAGGCCTCCTTCTTGTCCTTGCTTTCTTCCCCTCTTTCTTATCGTTCTCTTCTTTCCCTCCTACTCATTTTCATTTCTTCTCGACTTCCTTCCTTCCTTCCTCCCTTCTTGTACTCTCTACTTCTGTCTGCTTTAGTGTCTTTCCTCCTTCTTTCCTTCCTTCGTGTTCCCTTTGCTTCTTCCTTCCTTCCTTCCTTTTTGTTATCTGTTTTACCCCTTGTTCTCTTCCTTCCTTCCTTCCTTCCCTCCCTCTTTATTTCTTTCCCCCTTCCTTCCTTCCTTTCTTCCTTCTGAATTTCTTTTCCTTCCTTCCTTCCTTCCTTCCTTCACCCTACGCCTCAGTCCTTCCTATCCTCCACTTCTCCGTTTTCTTCGGTCTCGCCATTTTCTTTAGCCTTCCCTTCTTCCTTCTTTATTCTCCTTCTTCCTCTCTTCCTCCATCATCCTGCAAAAGGAAGGAAAAAAACTAGGATTAATTGTCATAAGAAAAGCAGTATCGGCTTAATTAGTACTGGGAAAAAAACATGGAATTATTTGATTGTAATTACTATGTGAAAAACAGTATGGCGGATTAATATGCATGTGGAAAAAAAAATTGTTCCAAACTCAATATTTCTTGTTTTCTGGAATATAATTATCTGTCTATCTGTTGTCTGTCTGTCTGTCTGTCTTTCTGTCAATCTGTCTGTCCGTCTGTCTATCTCTGTCCGTCTGTCAGTCACTACGAGTCTTTTTGTATATCAATATCTGTCTGTGCCTCTCTCTCTGTATCTATCTGTCTGTCTATTTATCTATCCATCCATCCATCTATCTTTCTATAACTATCAAGAGTATAGGGACCCTGGAGTAGGCCACTCATCCCAGATACTTAATGCTAAAGTGACCAGTCGCCCAGTCCTGAGCAGCATTAAGCGAACAGTAAACCCAACCCACCCCTCAAACGAAAACCCCTCACAGACCACAGTCAATCGGAGCGTCTAAATCCACTACACCACCAGGCTACTTTAATTCCCCGTTCTCCTTTACTTTTCGTCCAAAACTAAAAAAAAAAAAAGGAAAGAGGAAAAGAAATAGAAAATGGATGTAGCCAGACCTGAAAAACTTGAATTATGATGCGATTAAAGCTTTTTCATTTTATTATTATTATTATTATTATTATTATTATTTGCTGTTAGGTAAGGTTGTTTTTGAAGGGGTGTGGTGTGGATTTGGAGGAGGAGGGGAGGAGAAAGAAGAGGTTTGGAGGGTAGGGGGAGAGGGGGGTTTGGAGGGTAGGGGAGGGGAAGGGAGAAAAGGTGTGAGGGATTTGAGGTGAGAGAAGGGGAGGAGAAGGGAGAGCAGGGAGGGATTTTGGAGGGGAGGGGAAGGGAGAGGAGAGAACAGAGGGAATTTGGAGGGAAGGGAAGGGGAGAGGAGATTTGGAAAGTAAAGGAAGGGAGGAGAAATGGAAGCTTGAATGTGGAGGGGAGGGGAGAAAGGGGAATTTGGAGGGGAGGGGAGGGGAAGAGAGGAGAGGAGAGGGGAAGAGAGGGGAGGGGAGGGGAGTGCAGGTGGTATAATATTCAGATGCAATAATACCAGGCGGGAGTTTTCCTTGTTGCGAAGACTGTCCACAAACTTTATGTGAGTTAGGCCAGGTTACACACACACACACACACACACACACACACGTTCTCTCTCTCTCTCTCTCTCTCTCTCTCTTGTTTGGGGTGGTGATGATGATGATGATGATGAAGATGGCATATGGTATAACAAGGGAGGGAAATGGTATATGCTCTTTCACGCCTGAGAGAATCACACCTAAACCATACAAGGGACGCTCCTAGGACTCAAGACCCAAGGAAGCGACACTCATTCCAGGCAGAGTCTAAGAAATACAGCCTCATGTCCTTCCCAATTCCCAGCGTCTTAGGGCCACAAATACCGCTTCTTTTGAGGGGCTGGATGTCTTAGAGGGGCGATTGGGCACGTTCCTGTACTTAGACTGTGATTGGAGGAGATTGGAGGGTACGGATGGGTTAGGCAGAGAGATTGGTTGATTGGGGAGGGAGGAGGGAGGGTAGAAGTTGTTTGGGGGTAAGCAAGGGGATTAGCAGGTGAGTGGAGAAGGGGGATTGGCAGAGTAAGTAGTAGGATTAGTTGACAGGAGAAGGTGAATGGAGATTGAGGGGGTAAGCAGAAGGATTACTGTAGTTGTGAGATAGAGATGAAGGGAGTTGAAGGAGTATGCAGAAAGAGTAACTGTGAGGAAGAGAGGTCAGGTGTGTTGGGATTCACCAGGACAGTCAGGTGTGTGTGTGTGTGTGTGTGTGTGTGTGTGTGTGTGTAGGCATGTTTACGTAGTGGATAAGTGATAGAAGAGGAAAGGTAAAAGATAATGGTAAACAGACAAGAGTGAAAGAGAGCGAGAGATAGACAGACACTGGGAATGAAAGTGAAAAATTAAATCCGATGAAAAAAAATGTGTGTGTATGTGTGTGTATGTGTGTGTGTGTGTGTGTGTGTGTGTGTGTGTGTGTGAGAGAGAGAGAGAGAGAGAGAGAGAGAGAGAGAGAGAGATGCAGCAAATTAAATCACATACACAATCAGCACCAGGTCATTTACTCCTATCACCGTCAATTACATCACTGATTACCCAGAAATTATTTATAGAAGCAATTCTGTCCTCAGGCAGATTGACCTTGTAATTAACGAAGGGGAGTGTGTCTTTTTAATTGCCAGAGTTATTATTTTTTTTTTCATCTCTAAAAATAATTCTAATTCAAGGATGTGTTTTTTAAGTTATTTCTCTCTCTCTCTCTCTCTCTCTCTCTCTCTCTCTCTCTCTCTCTCTCTCTAATTAACTCAGTCCACATGGAGTAAGCGTCCAGGTATTGACAACATTATCAACACAATTAAATTCTGCCTCATAATTAATACTATGGTAATATTATAATAAGCTTACTGACACGCATAATTAAACGCAACGCTGACCCGGATGGACGGAGGAAAGGTCACAAGGTCAGGCTAGGTCAAAAGGCTAAAATAGGTTAAAAAGTTATCGTATTGGGATGGTCAAAATGTCAAAGGTTTTAAATTTAGGACGGAAGGTTGAAATAGGTCAGATGGTCATGTTATATTAGGTCAAAGGTCATGTTAGGTCAAAAGGTCATGCTAGGTCATTAGGTCATAAAGTTTTGTCACAAGATCATATTAGATAGAAAGTTCAGAATAAGTCAGAATGTTATGTTAGGTCAAAAGGTTGTTAAATAAAGACCAGGTTAGGCCGGGTCAGAACTCAAAAAGGTCACGTTGGGTCAAAAGGTAAATTTAGGTCAAAACTAAAGCAGATCAGGTCAAAAGAAAAAGTTGGGGCAAAACCTCAGAAAGATCAGGTCAGGATGAAAAAAGTCGAGGTACAGTAGGTTGAGAAATTGGTGGCGGGGAAAAACAAAAACAAAACAAAAAAACAAAAAATAGGTCAGCCTTGTAGTACGTGGCGGGTCAAATTAAAATCAAAGAAGTGTTTTGGGTAAGGTCAAGGGCAAGGTCAAGGCTGAGGAGATGGCGGCAGAAAGGTCAGATGTTGTATTAAAGTTGACCTAGACTGGCCTAACCTGAATGTGTGCCGTGTCATAAAGGAGATATCGAATTACTTTACACATTAACTGCAAATCAGATACATATAACATTTCAATTATAGTAATGATCGTGAGTATAATATATTTTTTTTTTAATATCATAACTACGATTATTGATTATTCTAAGTAGGCTAGACTTTGCAGATGATGATAATAATAATAATAATAACAATAAAATTAATAGTAATAATAATAATAATGATAATAATAATAATAATAATAAAAGGCCATAATGCAGTATAATATCGGGTGGGCCAAACACCTTTTTATAACGTATTGTAAGTGTCCTTCTACACACCGTACATGCCAACCATCGTCTTGGTGTTGGCATAAGCTTCTTGCCAACTCCTTAGCAATGTGTGGGAGGCAGAAAGGAAACGTCATAATGGCGTGGCCGTCTTACAACAATAACAATAATAATAATAATAATAATAATAATAATGATAATAATATCGAAAATAATAATAGTAATAATAATAATTAATAATAGTAATAATAATAATAACTAATTCTGAAGTTGCTGAAGCAGTATTCAAAGACATCCACGGTCCAGATGATAATTCTTTTGTTATCAGTGTTGACCAAATATTAAGGGACGTTTGGTATGGGAAGCGAACGAAAACCCACAATATTTGACGATAACTTATTGAACAGTTTTGACCGCTTATTAGCCTGCATGCCACATTGTAGAGCGCAGTCGACAGCCATGGCTTGTAACACACACACACACACACACACACACACACACACAGTTGATATTTTTCTAGTGAGCCGTTATGTTCGTTATGGCGGATGGACATTTGAAATGTGATAACGAATGCTTGTTTTGAATTTAAATGCAACGTAAAAAGCACGTGAGTGAGAGCTTGTTAAGGCGATGAGTGTTGTTCGGTGAAAGGTGCTTTGTTAGTGGAATCATGTTTTTTAATGACATGTTTTGATATTCTCTCTCTCTCTCTCTCTCTCTCTCTCTCTCTCTCTCTCTCTCTCACACACACACACACACACACACACACACACACACACACACATATATATATATATATATATATATATATATATATATATATATATATATATATATATATATATACCGTATATGAATATATAAAATTATCATCATCTGTAGTAGTCCTGGTAGTAGTAGTAGTAGTATTAGTAGCAGTAGTAGTAGTAGTAGTAGTAGCAGTAGTATCAATAACCTTCAGAGTTCAATAACTACACGAATCACGACATATTCCTCTAACCTTTCCCATCCACATCAACACCACAAGCCATAGCACACGGTAGCCTTATTTTATCTTCGGCCTTAAATGCCAAGAGAAATGTCACCAGATTCAGAGATACACGGAGGGGAAAAGCGTCTCTATTCAAATGTTCAAAAAAAAGGAAAACAGTCCCGTGAATGGTCCGTTAGGGTGATTCGTTAGGACCGTTATGTTCGTTACGACCGTTGGGGCTTTTGAATTCGGATGTTTTGAAATGTGGGTTGTGTCGTTCGGCATGGATGCATGTTTTGTTGTATGGATGTTTGTTTGGGCTTCCCTGTGTGTGTGTGTGTGTGTGTGTGTGTGTGTGTGTGTGTGTGTGTGTGTGTGTGTGTGTGTGTGTGTGTGTGTTTTACCAAAAAAGACATTGAAGAAAATACATGGAAAAGTGTATACGTATGGAGGGAGAGAGAGAGAGAGAGAGAGAGAGAGAGAGAAAAGAGTGAGAGAGAGAGAGAGAGAGAGAGAGAGAGAGTTAATTAAAGGAAAAGGTAAAGTGAATTGAAAGCCGGTGAATTAAGAGAGAGCGAGCGAGCGAGTAAGAGAGAGAGAGAAATTAAAATCCTTGCTCTCAGACCACAAAGCCTCTCTGATTTAAAATTTGTACATCAGATGTGTGTGTGTGTGTGTGTGTGTGTGTGTGTGTGTGTGTGTGTGTGTGTGTGTGTGTGTGTGTGTGTTCCTATAACTCCATTTATCTGTGTACGTTTAATTGCCGTGTACGTACGTGAGGATGCCCACGTGCTCCCAGCGTGTCGTAAATAGCATCATCATAGCAAAGACCCACGAGAGGGGGGGGGTTAATTCTTCATCTATCGCTCTATCTATCTGTCTGTCTGTCTATGCTACTGCCAGACGATTTTATTCAGCTGCGAGATATACATATGAGGAAGTTGAATGGGTTGGATATCATAAATTCCTTCAACACCTCTTCAGTGATGTGTTGTAATTTCTTTTTCCTTCCACCAGACGATTTTTCCTTCACCCAGACGATTTTCCTTCCACCAGACGATTTTTTTCTTCCACCAGACGATTTTTCCACCAGATTTTTTCTTCCACCAGACGATTTTTTCCTCCCACCAGACGATTTTCCTTCCACCGGACGATTTTTTTTTTTCCCCATCAGACGATTTTTCCTTCCACCAGACGATTTTCTCTTCCATCAGACGATTTTATTCAGCTTCTAGGGACATGTGTGGTAATGGAGGGGTTATGGCGACGTGCTTCATCAACCCTTTCGCCCCGAGAGTCCTTCCCACAGCTGAATAAAATCGTCTGGGGAAGCGAGGGTTGTGTCAATATGGCGGCGTGGTACTGGAGGGGTTGATCTGTTTCTTTCGGTATTCGCCTCTCCGTATGGGTGATTTATGGTCGAGAATAATTTAACCAGTCGTAATTATTCGCGGATAATTCTCTCTCTCTCTCTGATATTTCCTGCAGTTTGATTCTGAATGTGTGTGTGTGTGTGTGTGTGTGTGTGTGTGTGTGTGTGTGTATGTGTGTGTGTGTGTGTGTGTGTGTGTGTTTGGCAGCTAAAAAATAAAAATAAAAAACACAAACACAAACACAGATTTAAACACAAACCAGCAGACTTATAAGCACCTCAGAGACAAGAACGTCTATACATATGACACGCCTGGATCCCCCCCCCCGACCTGCCCCCTCCTCCCCCACCTGCCCCCCACCTTTGTTCACTCATACACACCTGCCAACACCGCACCTCTTATCTCCGTCTCTGGCTCGGTTTATCTTTATATCTGTCTTGTCTCTGCCATTATCTTTTTCTTTGGCTGTATTTCTCTTTTTTTTTTTTTTTTTTGTCTCTTTAGCTTGTTTCCGTCTCTGTGTAGGCTATCTCGTCGTTTCTCTCTGTCTCTTACCTCATCTGTATCCCAATCAGTCCGTACGAGGTCCACTGCATGAATGGACCGTGTTATCGGAGGGAGAGTGACAGCCAGAATGAATGTTTCCTCATGCTGGTGAAGTATGTATAAAAAATGGGTCTTTAGTGAGATAGATACATAACCAATTGACAATACTGTGCTGAGAATCGAACCCGGACGCTGATGATGATGGTGATGATGATGATGTGATTAGTGAAATTCATGAGCGCGCGCGTGTGCGTGTGTGTGTGTGTGTGTGTGTGTGTGTGTGTGTGTGTGTGTGTGTGTGAGAGAGAGAGAGAGAGAGAGAGAGAGAGAGAGAATGCTTTCGTGTTTGTGTATGTTTGTACGTACGTGTACGCCTGCTTGCGTGTGTGTGTGTTCTCACGTATGTGCACCTACGTAGTTATGTGCGTGCGCTTGTTTGAATATGTGTCTGTCTGTCCGCGTGTCTGTATATGAAACCTCCACAGCCTCCACTCCGCCAATTTACGCTTGACATTTACTTAAGCCTGTCTCTTAGAATTCACCTTGAGCGCTTACTAACACTCAGAAGCTCCCAACACAAATAAGTCGCCTCCTGTCTGGCGTCAAGTAAGTATGGCGAAGGGAAGAACTGTAAATTTGAGTTTTCTTGTAAATCTGTAAAACCTGGGACGTCTTGGTGTGGTTTATTATTATTATTATTATTATTATTATTTTTAAGAAGTCACTGCATGATGGTATTGTGATCCCTACCCTGACGTATGGAAGCGAGGCGTGGACCTTGCAAGAGGGGAACAAGTCAAGAGTGAGAGCAGTGGAAATGAGTTAGAGCATGTGGAGTGACATGAAGGGACAGGTTGACGAATGAAGAAGTGAAGGAACGTTGTGGGGTAGATGTGGATGTGGTTGAAAAGATTAGGAGAAATACACTGAGGTGGTTTGGACATGTGGAGAGGATGGAGAATGAAAGACTGACTAAGAGGGTGTATGTAGGTGAGGTGGAGGGAGGGAGAGGGAGGGGTAGACCGAGGATGAGGTGGAGGGATGGAGTTGAGAGGTATATGAGGGAGGGGGGGGTGAGTTGGGGGGAGGGAAGTCAAATGGTGGGTGACAGAGTGACTTGGAGGCGTTTTGTCTGCGGCCACCCTTTGCGGGATTAGGGCGTCGGGCTATAGATAGATAGATAGATAGATTATTATTATTATTTTTTTTTGTCCAGGTGAGTTGATTCTGTTTCGCGGAAGTCCTGTCGTAGTGAAGGGGTTGGTAGGATTGATTGTTGATAGGTAGATAGGTAGACTGATTGCTAGATACGTAGATAGCAAGAATAATAGATAGAAGCTGATAGATAGACCGATCGCCTGATAGGTAGGCATATAGATTGATTGGTTGATTGATAGATAAGTAGGTAGGATGGTAGACAGATAGACAGACAGATGGATAGACAGGTAGATAGATATTAGGTAATCCCTCCATTAACAGACGTCTCTCAAACTGAACAAAATCGCTGTAGCAGGAACAATAAATAAATAAAGAAATAAATACATAAATAAAGGGCATCTCAGGGAAAGGGTTAACAGGTGTACAGGAAGTAAAGCATAATTTTAACCTGTAATAAAAAAAAAATAACGAGTCGACAGCACCTACGTCAAGAGAGAGAGAGAGAGAGAGGATAAATCACTGGACTGGAGGGGTTAAGAGGCTTCATTACACCCTCTAACACCATATTACTAACTCTAATCCCTTAACATATTCCTGTTTGCCATTGATGCAGTTTGGGATAGTATGAAAAAAATATAACAAAAAGACCGAGATTTGGTGTGACAGGAAAAAATAATTCGCTGAGGAAAAGGTACCAGGAAAAAACATGAAAAACGATGATTACGTGTGATAGGAAAAATAAATCGCTAAGGAAAAGATGCCAGGGAAAAAGTAAAAGAAACAGGTGTTACAGGAAAAATAAATCGCTAATAAAAAATGTGCCAGGAAAAAAAACGGCAATTAGATGGGATAGGAAAAACTAAATCGCAAAGGAGAAGGTGTCAGGAAATGAACCTCAGACAGAAATTCATGTTTGTTGTCTGGGCAGGAAATTGAGTTGGAATTTTTTTTTAAACCCTTCATTCTTTTTCTCAAGACAATGGCAAGATATTTGAAGGCTTTTGACTCACCTCCCATTTTCTTTCTGTCCAAAGAAAGAGATTGAACTGTTTTCTTTTTCTTTCCTCTACTTTTTTCTTTTTCTTTTATCTTTCCTTTACTTTTTCTTTCCTTTTTCTGTTGTCTTTCTTTTTCTTTTTCTTTAATTTTTCTTTTATTTCCTTTCCTTTTTTTTCCTTTTCCTGTTGTCTTTCCTTTTCTTTGATTTAGTTTTTCTTCCCTTTTTCTTTCCTTACCTTTCCATTTTCTTTCCTTTTTCTTTTGTCTATACTTTTTCTATTCATTCCCTTTTCTTTTTCTTTTTTTGTACTTTTTTCCTTTCCTTTTTTTCCCCCACTCATTTTCCTGCTCCACACACCTATGGCAAGGGATCAAAAATGTTGACTTTGTGTGATTCTAAGTTATCTTAAAATCATCTTAAATCAGGCGTCTTATTTTCCTTAATTTTGTGTTTAGCAGTTTTTTTTTTTTTTTAGCGGCTATATTTTACCGATGTCATGGATTTATTGCATTTATTACCCATTTATTAATCGTTTTTATTTTACATATTTAACGTATTCCTATCATCTTAGTAATCTCTCTCTCTCTCTCTCTCTACTAATCACCCACTTGTGCCCAGTAAACGCCAAGGGTAATAAAAAAGCGCAAATTACTCCCAGAACATCATCTTTTAGCCTCTTTTCCCAGGCTGGGCACAAAGTATTTTTTAACGACTGTCTAAAATATAATGACTAAACTCAAAATAATACCCAGACACTACCAAAAATAGCCGTAAATCCAGCCAGGCCATGAATAAATTAGCTGGCTGTTAGAAGGTGATTGGAGAAACTACCTTATAACTAATGGTAAGAGATCATCGGAAATTTGCAGTATAATATTAACGGAGGAAAGGAACTAAAGAAAAAAAAAAAAAAGCTGCCACAGGTTTAGCAAATAATTGACCGTTTTAGCTGTCTGCAATGGTCATTTTGTTTTCCTAGTGGCGCTGTCTACTTACCAGTAAATATATGATAGTGTGAACTGTAATCATGTAAGAGGAAACAGTTAACACAAATCACAGAACCGTATGTTGTTGAAATACAGTTATGAGAGACTGTGAGATGTACGTAATTGGTTCTGCACAGTAGTAATTTAGCATAGAGTACATACACCACAGTACTGCATAAGATGTACAGTGGAGAGAGGGATATGTTTGGCGTTTGTAGGGGAGAGAGAGAGAGACGAAGCTTCAGGCAGATCCAACATGGCGGCTGAGGCGTTTCCGGTCGCTTGGCTGTCGGTTTGGTCCATCTGGTTCGTTGACGCCATTTCTTATTTTAGTTTTGATATCGTCAGACGTTTTAATTAGCTAATGAGACGCTTATCACAGTGACGGGGTTAAAAAGAGTCTTCATTATCCCCGTCACTACGATTATATGCGTTATTTTTGCACCTGGGAGTCGCCATTCGTCTTTATTAACCCCCTCAGTACGATTATATGCTTTATTTTTACACCTGAGAGCCGCAGGTAAAGTCTCCATTAACCCCTTCACAGTGATTTTATGCTTTATTCGTGCACCTGAGACAGAATTATTCAGTTTGGGAGACAGCTATGGTAATCAATGTCAGTCTGTGTGATTTTTATGGTGATTGATGTGGCAGGTTACTAGGGCAGCCATGTCCATTAAGCCAGGTATAAATCACAGGTATTATTAGGACATACAGGTGTTCTGAATCACATAAATCACACGTATTAATAGGACATCCTGGTACTGTAAATCACATAAATCACACATTAATAGGACATCCCGGTACCGTAAATCAGACATACAAATCCTAAGTATTAATCGGACATTTTTTTACTCTCTCTCTAAACCCTCCATATTAACCGCAGACTTACTAGGACACCAAGAAGCATTAGTTCAGCCATAAAAATCGGATATTATTTGGGATATTCTCGTACGGTTAGGAAGCGTAGTAACACCTCTTCCTTACCGATTTATTTCTGATTCTGCTCCGTTACTATATTCTTGTGTGTTATTCATGCAATCTAGGTCGATATTGAAAAGACATAAAAAGCAAATCAGGCGATATTAATGAGTAGTTCTGAAAATAAGTCGATAAGGAAGAGGTGTTAGGGAGCCTCCTTACTCGTCCTTTTCCAGCCAAGTTCACGTCCCTCAGTGGCAGAAAAAGACACTGTTACGACTCTACATCCTTCCCACAACACTTCATCGTGACTAGCATCCTTCTCTAGCGTTAATCTAAACATTCTAGAAGTGCCAGTTTTACCCTTTCTTTCCTCTAACTTGACCTCGTAACCATAAACACCAAACTTTACGAGTAATGATAGTCACGAAGAAGTGCCAAGGAAAGGATGCAGTGTCATAGCATTATCTTTTTCCTCCACAGAACTACGCATAATAAGCAGCTAAAAGGACGAAAATCTGGGCCAAATTAGAATAAAATGAACATTGTTAAAATAAAGATAATTTTTTAAGGCCCTGACTGATGGTAAATTAAGTCATGCAGATCACACTCATGCAGATCACACTCGTGCACAGGCCTCCGTGTGTACTGAACCCCGTCGTGCAGATCACTACGGGTTGGGCTGTGTTTACAAATAGTGCGGGGTGACAGACGCAGTGCAGTGACGGAACTGGTGGCGTCACTGCTTTACGTCACACAGCACCCCCACCCACCACCCACATCACTGCCATACCCATTCACTACCACACCCATTCATTGCTGTCTCCATTCACTGTCACACCCATTCACTGCCACACCCATTCACTGCTACACCCATTGACACTGCCACTCCCATTCACTGTCACACCCATTCACTGCTACACCCATTCACTGCTACACCCATTGACACTGCCACACCCATTCACTGTCACACCCATTGACACTGCCACACCCATTGACACTGCTACACCCATTCACACTGCCACACCCATTCACAGCTACACCGTGTCTCTAGATGAATAATAAATGAATTAGTCCCGTTTACTGGTGTCTCTAGATGAATAATATATGAATGAGTCCCGTTTACTGGTGTCTCTAGATGAATAATAAATGAATTAGTCCCGTTTACTGGTGTCTCTAGATGAATAATAAATGAATGAGTCCCGTTTACTGTACTCCTGTAGTGTCTGATATCCCAGCCTTCCCGACTCTCCATACAGTGAGTCATGGTTCTGTATTTTGTATTTTGAGTTCAGTTTGAGGTGCATTAACCCCTTCACCACGAGGACTTTTTTTTCCTTCGTATTCTGGATTTCAACCCCTTCAGTTCGATGACGCATTACCGTATACCTCCTCTCTTTAGATTAGTTTACTCAGCTTGGGAAGGATGTCTAGGTGTGTGTGTGTGTGTGTCTGTGCGTGTGTCTGTGTGTGTGTGTATGTGTGTTCTCCCCTAAGCTTAAGAAAACCTCAACAATACTCTTTTTATTCCAACTTGGCCTAAAATTGGCGTCCCTCCATCTTGAATGCTGAGCAGTAAGGATAGATTAGCACTAGAATATGGTGCTAGTCACGAAGAAGTGCTGTGGTAAGGATGTAGAAACGTAGTATCGTCTCGTTCTTTGAGCTTCGTGAAATAGGCTGCAAAAGGATGAAAAATTTTGGCCAGGTTGGTGTAGAAGTAGTATAGGAAGAAATGAAGACGTATTTGGAATATTAATAAGCTTCGTATTGGCGTCCTCGGGCTGATGATTTAAGAGTATTTAATACTTGAGGACTCTTGAGGTCTAAAAATGTTAAATCTCGTATATTTTGCCTACCGTTATTATTATTCGTTTTAGGAGTGGCTTCCCTTCCCGTAAGGATTAAAAAGTACGTTAAAAAAAAATAGGTGTTTGCGCCAAAATCAAATTAAAACTTTCCTTTTTTTGAATTTCTGGACCTTGAGCCAATCACATCCCTCCTTTTTGAACCTTCGCAACCAACAGCGACCCTGATTATAATAACATCTGGCCAACTTTCTCTACTTTTAAATCTGGCCAACCGTCCCTGTTTAAAATCTGGCCAACCGTCCCCACTTTTAATTCTGGCCAACCGTCTCTGTTTTAAAATCTGGCCAGCCGTCCCCGTTTTTAACTGTAACCAACCGTCCTAACGTTGAATCTGTCCAACCGTCTTTAATTTTATATCTAGCCCGAGTTTTGTCTCCGTGTCACCGTCGTAGCGTGGAGGGGGCTGGAGGCGAGCCAGGACTGAGCCAGATGTATCACTAAAATGCGCCTGTATATGACAAACAAAGGGAGAGTTATTGGTCATTGAAATTTCCTCCCTCCCTCCCTACCTACCTACCTACCTCAATATTCTCTCCATCTTCCCTCTCTCCTTGCCTATATAGCTGGCTACATCCATGTTCTCCCCTCCTCTCCTTCCCCCCTTCCCTCCCTACCTACCTCTGTACCTGCCTGCCTGCCTACCTACCTACCTACCTACCTACCTACCTACCTACCAGTCTATTTACCCACTCACCTACCTACCTGCCTACCTACTTTTGTTTTTCTCTTCTCTTCCACCTTACCTACCTACCAAGTACACCGACCTACCTACCTATTCCTCCATCCTCTCTCCTCTCTCCATACCTGCCTACCCATCTACTTCTCTGTCTACCAACTTTCTCTTTACCTCCCAGGTCTACTTTCCTCCATATATCTCTCTCTTTCCTCCTCTCTCTCTCTCTCTCTCTCTCTCTCTCTCTCTCTCTCTCTCTCTCTCTCTCCAAATCTCTCACTTTCCTCCATTTTTTTCTCTCCTTTCTTCCATTTCTCTCCCCTCCTTTCCTCCGTTTACCTCCTCTTTTTCTCTCCGTTTATCTCCACTGTTTTCTCTCCATTCCTCCTGTCTTCTTTCTTTTTCTTCTTCCCTCCCTCCCTCTTCTCGCTTTCTCTCTTCCTTGTTTACACTCTCTCTCTCTCTCTCTCTCTCTCTCTCTCACACACACACACACACACACTCTCTCTCTCTCTCTCCACACACACACACACACACACACACACACACACACACACACACACACACACACACACACACACACATGTACGTTCACATTAATCCTTCCCTGTAGACCCGGGCTGGAATTTGCCCGGTGACAAACAAGTGAGAGAGAGAGAGAGAGAGAGAGAGAGAGAGAGAAATTCCCCCACTCCACCCAGCACCCGAAGGCGGTAGGAAAAATATACAGAAAATTGACATGGAAATTTAATGGGAAAGTCTGAATGGGACATACATTGGACGCCTTCTCAAGACGCTGTTTATTTTTTATTATTATTCCTTGGCGATATTTTGTGCAGAATTGGATAGATTTTTACGACTGGAGGGGTTAGTAGTTGTAGTAGTAGTAGTAGTGGTAGGAGTAGTGGTAGTAGTAGTAGTGATAGTAGCTCTTATGAATACTGTATTGTAGTCTGCCACCCAGCTAGGCAATTTTTGAAGGATGTTTACACCCACTGAAGGAAGAGGAGGAGGAGGAGGAGGAGGACGAGAGGGAGGAGGAGAC
>NC_137010.1:6771100-6776100 GCF_032717465.1 Coenobita brevimanus
TATCTATATATCTATTTATCTATCTCTGTCTGTCTGTCTGTCTCGATACTGTCATTCACCAGCTTCTTTACTTCCATGCTCCCCTCTCTCTTCCTTTTCACTCCCCTCACTCTACAGTCGAAAGCAATAATCGGGGTCCCCAGCAGACAAAACCTTTAAGGAATTGTTGAACGTAGAGGATGGAAGTAATGCGAGTATAAGTGGCTGGGGAATGGCTGGGAGAACTAGGGAGGTGAGAAGACAGGAAGAAATCAGTAGGATAGAAGTTGTGGAAGCAATGAAGAAAGTTAAATCGGGGAAAGCCCCAGGAATTGATGGAGTGTGTGGTGAAATGCTGAAGCATGGGGGAGAGATAGTAGTAGAATGGATGTGGAAGATGTGCAGATTGGCCTGGGAGGAAGGTAGAGTCCCGGAGGATTGGAAGTCAGGTATAATTATTCCCTTGTACAAAGGAAAAGGGGAAAAAGAAGTGTGTGGTAATCATAGGGGCATTTGTCTTCTTAGTATAATAGGAAAAGTGTATGGTAGGATACTTATAGACAGAGTTAGAGAAAGAACAGAGAAATTAGTTGGAGAAGAACAGGGAGGCTTTAGGAAGGGAAGAGGTTGTGTAGATCAGATATTCATTCTTAGATCTTTAGTGGAAAAGTTTCTAGAGAAGGGAAAGAAGTTGTATGCGGCTTTCATGGATTTGGAGAAAGCATATGACAGGGTGGATAGACAAGGATTGTGGAAAGTGTTAAGAATATATGGAGTAGATGGGAAGTTGTTGAATGCTGTGAAGAGTATGTACGATGGTGCGAAGGCTGCAGTGCGTGTGGATGGTGAACTAAGTGAATTTTTCTCTTTGAAAGTTGGTTTGAAACAGGGATGTGTCATGTCTCCATGGTTGTTCAATCTGTACATGGATGGGGTAATAAAAGAGGTACAAGGTAGGGTAGTGGATGTTGGAGTGGCCCTGGTGAGAGAGGATAGTGTGTGGAAACTCCCTGTACTGTTGTTTGCAGATGATACTGTGTTGTTGAGTGAAGACGAAGGGGAGCTGCATGGCTTGGTGGATGAGTTTGGGAGAGTGTGTAAGAAACGGAACCTAAAGGTGAATGTAGGGAAGAGTAAAGTGATGGTCTTTGAGAGAGGTGAAGTCAGTGAATGTACAGCGAGGTTGGATGGTGAGGAATTGGAAAATGTGAGTACGTTTAAGTATTTGGGTAGTGTGATGAGTAAGGATGGAGGTTTGGAGGGTGAAGTGCTTGAAAGGGTACAGCAGGGAAGAAAGGTTGCTGGTTCCTTGAAAGCAGTGATAAGAAACAGGGAAGTGAGCATGGAAGTAAAAAAGTTACTACATGACAGTATTGTGATACCAACTCTAACATACGGAAGTGAAGCTTGGACATTGTTGGAAGGACACAAGTCAAGAGTGAGAGCAGTGGAAATGAGTTATTTAAGAGGAGCCTGTGGAGTCACGTGGAGAGACAGGCTGACGAATGAGGATATAAAGGAGCGTTGTGGTGTGGATGTGGATGTGATAGGAAGCGTTGTGAGGAACACACTGAGGTGGTTTGGCCATGTGGAGAGGATGGAGGGTGAAAGACTGACGAAGAGAGTGTATATGAGTAAGGTGGAGGGTGGAAGAGGGAGGGGGAGACCGAGGATGAGATGGAGGGATGGGGTGGAGAGGTATATGAGAGAGGGGGGTGTGAGTTGGGAGCAGGGCAGTGAAATGGCGGGGGACAGGGCGACTTGGAGGCGATTTGTTTGTGGCCACCCCAAACGGGATTGAGGCGTCTGGCAATAGATAGATAGATAGACCTTAATATGGCCCAGATTTTCGCTCTACGTACTCTCCATAGCACTTCTTCATGACTAGCATGATGTAGTGTTCATTTCTTGTTACAGCTCAGCACTCTAGAAACACAGATTGATATTTTAAGCCAAGTTAGAGTGAATAGAGTATAGTGAGAAAGAGTTGAGAGTGAAATGATGGGGAAGTTAGTGGAATAATTGTATATGTCTGGCTTTTTCTTTTTTTCTTTTTTGTTGATAGATAGATAGACAGATAGATGAATGGATAAATATATTGATAGATGGATAGATAGCTAGATTGGATAGATATATTGACAGATGGATAGATAGATTGGATAGATAAACAGGTAGATAGACAGATAGATAGATAGATACTGTATTGCCAGCAGCCCTGATGGCACAGTGAGTAATGGTGAGGGTGGCGAGGGAGTGACACATTATTACCACGGGAACTTTGGCGAGAGAGAGAGAGAGAGAGAGAGAGAGAGAGAGAGACAGACGGACAGACAGACAGAGACAGAGAATGTATGTATGTCCGTATGTACGTAGTGTTTATGTATGTATGCACGTCTACATGTATGTATACTCGTATGTACGTATCTAATGTATATGTATGTATGTATGTGTGCGTGTGTGAGTGCGTGTGTACAGTATGTGTACCTCCATGAACCACATAGCACTCCTAACGTGTGTGTGTGTGTGTGTGTGTGTGTGTGTGTGTGTGTGTGTGTGTGTGTGTGTGTGTGTGTGCGCCCCGGTACATTATCCTCCTTTTTATTTATTTATTTCATGTCACTTCCCCCAGTCCCGAGAAACAGGGCGATATTCTAAGTGTCCTTGGAGATTTCGTTACGCATCTTCCTCAGCGATTTATTCTGCAGGTTACACGTCCAAAAAATCCTCTTTCGTGTTACTGATGCATGAGAGAGAATATTGAGATGTAACAGGAAAAATAAATCGCTAAGGAAAAGGTGTTACTAAGCCTCCAGTATAGTTACAGGACCCATAATGCACTTCATTCCCATCGTTTTTATAGTTTCATTCTATACTACTTTCACTTTTATGTGGCCTAGATTTTTCTCCTTTTGCATTTTATTTGCCGTAGGTCAGTGGCGGAAAAAGACTACTACGGTTCGACATCCTTTCCATAGCACTTCTTCGTGACTAGCATGCAATTTGACCCTTGACCTGACCTCTTGACCTGTATTTTACGTCAAGGAGTCGAACCCGAGTCCATCAGGTTGCTGTGATGGAGGTGGCCTGATGTGTTTCCTGACGGGCGGTGGTTCGATTCCCCGACTGAGATAAGACACGCGAAGCAGTCCGATAAGAATGTTGCCGGAGAGAGAGAGAGAGAGAGAGAGAGAGAGAGAGAGAGAGAGAGAGAGAGAGATTAGCCTCTTCACCCCGAGGACGTGATAGGTATTTTAGTGTTACCATCTCCGGACGAATCTTTTTCCTTTATTTACTTATTTATTTATTTATTTATTGTGTTGCAGTAATTTAGAGACACCTTTCATTCTTTACTAAAATTACATCATCTTCCATACCAAAAAGGTCCTCGTATTGAAGGGTGAAAATTAATATAGAGTGGGAGTCAATTTTCACCTTGACCCGAAATTCTCTCTCACTCCACCTTGAATGCCGGACCGGAAGTAGAGGTGAACACTAGATTATGGCGCCCGTCAGGAATATGTATAATGGAGAGAATGTGAAGTTATTTTATTTTTCTTTAGAGCCACGTGAAATAAACTACACAGGTAAAAAAAAAAAAAATCAAGGTAAGGTGAATGAATTAGAGTTGTGAGAGGGTGTTGTATATATAATGGTGTATACTAAAGCTGTCTTGAAACAACTACACCCAGCCTCCATTGGTATACCTGTAGTTTACCTGAGCACGTAATTATTCGCTTGTTACAGGTTATTGATAGTGCCCCCTCCCCTTGTACAGCCTCAGTTTGGTCTGTTCAGTACATTTTTATCTTCCTAAATTCACAATCCATTACCTCATTCACACCATCCCACCACCTCTTCCTTGATTTCCCAATTCCTCTCATTCTGCCTCCAGTCTGTTTCTTTTTTTTTTTTTATCAATTTCCCATCACACACACACACACACACACACACACACACACACACACACACACACACACACACACACACACACACACACACACACACACACACACACACACACACACACACACACACACACACACACATTGATCTTTACATCCATACCCGTCTCAACGCCCCCTGCTGTTTTTACCCCTGTCCCCCTCCCCCTCATGGCCTACCTCCCGCCCCTGAGTAGCATCTGCTGTTGCGTCCACCTCCAAATACCCGAACATTCCATTTCTCCAGATCCTTCCCATTCGGCTTACTGTCATGTCATGTGCTGGGTTTATATTACTCACCTTCACCTTATAAATTTTTGGTCTCTCTCTCTCTCTCTCTCTCTCCCCGTTTTACAATTTCCATTAGTAGTATGCAAGGAATTACCCCTCTATTCTCCGTTGATTGTTAAGTATGTCATTATTCTTAGTCGTCATTTGCATACATATCACGCACAGGAGAATATCAGCCTGTTGAGAGAAGACAAAAGTAGGAGAGGTGCGGGGAGGTCTCATAGTTCACGAAAACACTGACCAATTTAACCACGGAGAGAGAGAGAGAGAGAGAGAGAGAGAGAGAGAGAGAGAGAGAGAGAAAGAATCAAACAAAATACAGCAAACAGCATAACCCAGAGAATGTATTTTAAACCAGACAAATTAAAAGAAAACGAAAGAAAACGTACTCTGAAAGCACACAGACCTGAAAAAAAAATGTATACACAAGAACAAACACTTAAGAGAATATATTTTGAACGTGACAAAAACAAAAATCAGAGCAAGGAAAACAGCAAAAATATAGTGCAAACCAGAGAATATTTTTGAAGCCTGAAAAAATAATCTTGGACCAGGAAGAAAAAAAATGGTAAAAAAAAATGTGTACACGGCTAGAGTTTCCCGCCAGATTTAGTTAAAAGGGAAGGGATTGACGGTATGGCAGGCTGGCAGAGAGAGAGAGAGAGAGAGAGAGAGAGAGAGAGAGAATGAATATTGATAGATGTAAAATAAGATAAATCGATGGAGAGAAGGGGGGGAGGGAGGGAGCACAGTATTGGTAAGATATTAGAGAGAGAGAGAGAGAGAGAG
>NC_137010.1:6781100-6816100 GCF_032717465.1 Coenobita brevimanus
TATTCTAGTGTTAATCAGTACGTCATATCCAAAACACTGCTTCGTGACTAGCACCGTATTCTAGTGTTAATCTATACGCCCATTCCATAACACTGCTTCGTGACTAGCACCATATTCTAGTGTTAATCTATACATGCTATCCATAGCACTTCGTGACTAGCATCATATCCTGGTGTTAACCTATACGTCCTGTCCATAACAATTCTTCGTGGCTAGCACCATATTCTAGTGTTAATTTATACGTCGTATCCATAACGCTTCTGCGTGACTAGCATCGTATTCCAGTGTTAATCTACGTCTTATCCGTAACACTTCTTCGTGACTAGCACCATATTCTAGTGTTAATCTTTTGTTATAAATCAGCATTCAAGATGGAGATGCCAATTTTACGCCAAGTTAGAGTGAACAGAGTATAGTTTAAAAATGCCACATAAATCAACAAATGCATATAAGGATTAGGGTGTCGAAGCGGTAACATGCAACCTCATATTCCATTTTGCGAGACGTAGGGGCCCGAGGCTAGGTTAAGAAAATTCGGAACACAAAATGGTGGATAGCCGACTTAACGCACCAGGGTTCCTAATCTCGTCGGTCAAGGAAGCTCCCTAACACCTCCTCCTTAGCGATTTATTTTTGAATGTGGCTGGATAATATTCTTGTGTACGGTATTTGTGTAGAGTATGGCGATATTAGGACTTAAGGAACACAGATAAGGACAGTAAGGTGTAACAAACAAAATAAGTCGCTTAGAAAAAGGTGTTAGGAGAATACGATCCCTGGTGGAGATTCAAACAAATACACACGGCACTTGATCTTCACCCCTGAGTTTTTTTTTGTTTTTCATCAGAGGGAACTGGTCCACGATTAGGAAGCAAACTATCACCTCTTCCTTAGCGGTTTATTCCTGATTCTGCTTCTTTACTATATTCTTTTGTGCTATTCATTTAGTCTATAATTGATGTTAAAAAGACATCAGAAGCACAAAAGAGGATGTTAATTCACTCAGTCTATATCGATATTAGAAAGATATATATTGCAAAAAAGAGGATATTAATGGGCAAATTGGAAAATAAATCGTTAAGGAAAAAGTGCTAGGGAGCCTTCTTAGCCTACAAGAATACGGGCCTAACTCACTGTTGAAATAAATGCGATGAGCCAAAATTATGTGATGGGAATGAGTGTCCTTGGCTACAGGTCAAATTTACCCTCCAGTCTGTCCGCACTTGGCCACCTGCTGAACGGGAAGGAGGTTTGGGATCTTTGTCAAGTGAAAACAAACAGACCATAGCCCCTGTAAACCACTAGACCACCAAGTGTAAGGTGACATATGCAAAAACCCTAGGTCAAGAGAACAGAATTCTCTTGACCTAGCAAAAACCCACACGACTCGCTCTGTTACTCGGGTTGCGTAATCCAACCCACGTGTTTCCCGCCCAGATGGATCAGCTGTCCAAAGGTAAACAAAGAGCACGTGTTTAATCTCTCAGCTGGCGAATGTAAACAGAAGCTAACCAGCCGAGAGATTTACGCTTTCTTTTTTTTACATTTTCGGCGTTTTTTACGTGTTTACCGAACGTGTGAGCTGTGGCATGAAGAGAGTAGTAGTTACGGCGTTAATGAAGTGTGAAGTGGGCGCAGGTTGGATGTTTGTGGGCAGAGAAGCGGTGTTGTGGGAAGGAAAGGGGTTTTGTCTATTTGTAAAGTCTATTATTAATCCCTTCAGCCTTTGGACGTCTACCTCGTTGTGTCCTTGCTACCACCTGACGATTTTTTGTTTGGTTTTAGGGAGGCCTTGAACAGTACCGTACAGGACTTTAAAGGTGAGTGTTGTAAGGGCACAGTCTAAGAAAATCGTCTGGAAAGAAATAATAATAATATGCAGGAGACGTTATTGTAGTGAAGAGAGAGAGAGAGAGAGAGAGAGAGAGAGAGAGAGAGAGAGAGAGAGAGAGAGAGAGAGAGAGAGAGAGAGAGAGAGAGAGAGAGAGAGAGAGAGAGAGAGAGAGAGAGAGAGAGAGGTACTTAGATATTCAGACCACCCACACTCAGGGTCCTTATTGGATGGCTCGGCATTCATATTAGCAGACTTCCTGTATAATAATAGACTCAGTTTTTAAGCGAGAGAGAGAGAGAGAGAGAGAGAAGAGCTTTTGCCACACCTACAGGAACGTCAGGAAGTAGTAGTAGGAAAATAGAAGGAAAATTAATATTGTAAAAAGTAATATTCCTTGTCTTACTCTTGTTTTATTTTTTTCATGAGCTGTGCCAAAAGAGGAACGACTCAGTATCATAAATTCCTCTATAATCAGAATTTTTATATATGTACCCGGTATCGTAAAAATAGTGAAGCAGTGTTTTTTGCAGTTTTTTTTCCTAACAACGGCAAAAAACAAGGTGGGAAAGTGGTCTTATTAATAACCACTTAAGTGTTTTTACTGAGATTAAGATATTTTTGCCTTCTTTAGTTTTCTTTTAATACTACAAAGATAGCACACACACACACACACACACACACACACACACACACACACACACACACACACACACACACACACACACACACACACACACACACACACAGGCGGTGATTTAGTCCGCTTTTCAACATATACAGCGGCTCTTTCAACCATATTTTTTGGCAGCGTATTTCACTCATCAATCGCATCAATAAAAAAAAATAAAAAATGTATATATATAGTGTTGGATTTTGGTTACTCGTGGTGGGAAAAAAATATATAACTTTTTTACTGATGGCATGAGAGAGAGAGAGAGAGAGAGAGAGAGAGAGAGAGGGAGAGAGAGAGAGGTAAACAGAGATGAGAGGGAGGTGCTCGTGATGAGTGGGAGATATTAAGAGGTGGCTTGCCTCCCTCTCCTCCCTGTCACCCTAGCTTAGTGTTATGAGCCACCGAGGGAGGGAGAAGGGAGGACGGGAGATAGATAGATAGGTAAGTAGATAAACAGATAGGTATAGAAGATACATAGATGGGTGGTAGATGGGTGGATGGATAAATAGATAGATAGATAATTACATGGATAGACAGACCGACAGACAGATATAGATAGAAATAGATAAGTAGATAGATAGAAACAGCGAGTGAAGGGGGATGAGGGAGACTGGGAAGGAGGGTGAGGGAGGGAGGGAGGGCGTAATGACGTAAGGGAGAGAATAAACTAAAGCAAGCAAGTAGGGAGGGAAGGAAGGGAGGGTCGGAGGGAGAGAGAAAGAGACAGACGAAGGGAGAAGAAAAAGAACATGAAGAAGAGGGAGAGAGAGGGGAAGGGAGAAAAAGAGTTGCATAAAAGAGGTAGGGAGGGAGAGAGAGAGAAGAAAAATTACATAAAGGGACAATAAGCAAGGAGAGAGGAGAGGAGGGGAGGAGAGGGAGGGAGGAAGGGAGAGGGGGAGGAAAGGGAGCGAGGAAGAGAGAGGAAAAATTACGTCAGGGGGGAGAAGAGAGGAGGGGGGAGGCAGGGAGAGAGATGGAGAGAAAAATTACAACAGGAAGAGGGAAAGATGAGGGGAGGGGAGAGAAAGGGGTGAGGGGGGTAGAGAGCTTGTGGGGAGGGTAATGACGTAAGGGAGGGGGAGGGAGAGAATGAATAAAGGGAGATAGGGAGGAAGACAGGGCAGGAGGTAGGGAGGGAGGCGAGGATGGAGGGGAGGGAGAGGAAGAGAATGGATCGAGGAAAAAAGGAAGGAGGGAAGCAGAGAGAGAGAGAGAGAGAGAGAGAGAGAGGGGGGGGGAGAGAGAGAGGCAAGAAGGGAAGGGAAGAGAGAAGCAAAGGATGGATGGATGGAGGGGAGGGGGGAGTGTAGTGACGATAAGGGAGGGAGGGAGGGAGAGAGAGAGAGAGAGAGCGAGGGGGGGGGACGAAGAGGGGAAGGGAGTGGGTGAGTGAGTAAGAATGTAATATGGGAGTGAGAGGGGATGGAGAGTGATTGATGAGGGAGGGAGAGAGGAAAGGAGGGAGGGAGGAAGATAGGGAGGGAGAGAGGTAGCTAGGGAGGAGGAAAAAGACTCTGAGAAAAGCAGGGAGAGAAAGAAGAAGGGAAAGGGAGAGGGAGAGACTGAATTATTGGAGGGAGGAGACTGAAAGGAGAGAAGGGAGGGGATGGAGAAAAAAATATAAAGTAGCGGAAGGGAGAGGAGAGGAGTGGAGAGAAGAGGAGAGGAGAGGAGAGAAGAGGAGAGGAGAGGAGAGGAAGGAAGACAGGCTATGAATTAACAGAGAGAGAGAGAGAGGGGAGAATGACGCAAAGTACAGGGAGTGAATGAACTAAGACAGAGAGAGAGAGAGAAAAGAGGGAGGAAGGAGGGGGATGGAGGGAGAGGAGAGGGGAGGGGGGAGGGAGGAGAGAAACGGAGGGAGATAGGAGAGAAGGAGAGGGAGAGAGGAGGGGAGAGAGAAACATGCATTATGGAAAGAGTCAGGCAGGGAGGAAACGGAGGCATTGAGGGAGATGGCCAAGGAGGGAGTCAGGGAGAGCGATATGGAGGGAGAGAATGAGGTAAAGGAGGAGGGAAGAGTAAGGAAATAAAGGGAGGAAACGGGAAGGGAGAATATCATCAAGGGAGGGAAAGGCGGAGGGAGGCAAAAGAGGGAGAGAATGAATCAGAAGACGGAGGGAGGGAGGAAGGGAGGGAGGGAATGAATTAGGGAGAGGGTGAGGTCGGGATTGAGGGAGGGAGAGAGGCAAGGGAGGGAGGGAACGACTTAAGAGAGAGGGTAAGGTAGGGAGAAGGGAGAGATAAGAATGAAGGGAGATAAGGAGCAGCAGGGAAGAAGGGAGGATGGAAGGAGAAGGGGAGAATGAGTCAAAGGGGAGGGAGAGGCAGGGAGAACGCAGTGACGTAAGAGAGAGAGAGAGGGGGGGGGTATTAAGGGAGAAAGGACAGTAGGGAGGTGGGGGGAGGAAGGGAAGGGGACAGTGAGGGAGGGAGGGAGAGAGAATTATTTAGAAGAGAGAGGTATGTTGGGATAGTCTAATGACGCAAAAGGAGGCGAGAGAGAGAGAGAGAGAGAGAGAGAGAGAGAGAGAGAGAGAGAGAGAGAGAGAGAGAGAGAGAGAGATTATTGGTCAAGAAATAATCATTAACACTTTCCAGCATAACAGTGATACAGGTCCGAGCTACCTAACACCTCTTCCTAAGCGATTTATTTTGCCTGTGGCCCCTTACTTTCCTCTTCTGTGTCGTTTAAATCACACAAATATCACCATACTCAGCATGAATACCATACGAAACTATATTAACCAGCCGAATCCAAAAATAAATCGCTCAGGAGGAGGTGCTAGGGGAGGGAGTGGACCAAAAAACACTCCATACATTACCATTCATTTTCGTGTTTTACTCCTTTCCCTCAAAATTGGCCTAAAATCGCTATCTGTCCACCGTGAATGCTGAGTTGTCACAATAGATTAACACTAGACTATGAAGCTAGTCACGAAGAAGTGCTGTGGAAAGGATGAGGAGCCGTAGCACTGTCCTTCCCAGCCACTGAGCTACGTGAAATGAGCCGCGAAAGGACGAAAATCCGGGCCAAGTTAAGGTGAAAAGAGTATAGTTAAGCAGTAAAACACACACACACACACACACACACACACACACACAATAGTCTTGAACCCCCTCAATCCGACACTTTATTTTTTTTCTTAACACCGATTGATCTTTGCCTTATTTTTTGCTATCCGAACATTTTTTTTTTTTTTTTTTACATTTTGGGATAAGCTGCTCGTACTGGAGGGGTTAGCTGTAGCCTTCCTTAACCCCTTCACTTCAGGACAACAATATTAACTTCAGGAAAATCATGCGGAGAAAGTATTATGCAAATCAAATGTCACTGATTTCAAAAAAGTTTAATTGAAAGTTGTGACGCAGGATACGTGGGGGGCATCCCTTGTACCGGCCCCGTCAGTCTGCCGCTCCCTAAGGATTTTCGGAAACGGGGTGCATCTGAGTAGGAATTTTTGGAACATATTGATGAAGGGAGACGGTAATTACAAGAGAACCATAGCGTGTGGAAATGAATAGAGTGACAGTGTAAGTGATTTGGAAGTGTGAGGGCGGGAATGAATGGATGATGAACGGGAATGAAATAGTGGCAGATGAAGGTGATTAAGTACCGTTTCAGGCGCTTAATTCCCGTGTGTGTGTGTGTGTGTGTGTGTGTGTGTGTGTGTGTGTGTGTGTGTGTGTGTGTGTGTGAGGGGGGGGAGTGTAATGACGCACAGGAGAGTAAATAAATGGAAACAGGGAGGGAGGGAGGAGAGAGGTGACGCAAATGAGGTGGGAGGGATGGAGGGAAGAATAACAGTGATGTAAAAATAGATAGATAGATAGATAGATACACATAGATAGAGACAGACTGACAGATCGATAGACAGACAGACAGATACTTAGAGATAGACAGAAACAGAGTGAGAGCGATATGAAAATGCAATGGGAGGGAGAGACATGAAGAGAGGAAAGATAGAGAGAGTGAGAGAGAGGGGGGGAGGGGCTGAGGAAGTGAATTAAAGAGAGTGACAAGAACACTAATAAAGAGAGTACAGAACGATGTGAAAGGGAGGTAGGTAGAGAGAGAGAGACGGACAGACGGATAGGCAGGTAGGCAGGCAGATAGGTAGGCAGGTAGGTAGATAGGTTGATAGATAGACTGAGAGAGAGAGAGAGAGATGAATTAAAGGGAGTGAGTGAGAACAGGAACACATTAATTAAGGAAGATACATAGATAATGCATAGCGGGAAGAGAGAGAGAGAGAGAGCATCTGGAAGGGAGGCTGAAAATGGAGAAAGGGTGAGAGAGAGAGGGAAATATAATTGAAGGCAGGTAGCGAAGGAGGAAGAGAGGAGAGAGGAATAAACTAAAGGGGAGAGAGAGAGAGAGAGAGAGAGAGAGGGAGAGAATTTATCAAGAGATAAGGAAAAAGAAATAAAGGTAATGACCTGCGGATATGGAGGCAGTATGAGAGAGAGAGAGAGAGTGAGAGAGAGTGACACGAGGAAAACGTTAATCAAGCGAGCAGAGAAAGAGCCAGAGATTGAACCCCTTCCTTACGACGACGTGCTTTTAAATAATTCCATCTGCTCTCTCTCTCTCTCTCTCTCTCTCTCTCTCTCTCTCTCTCTCTCTCTCTCTCTCTCCTGGGGTGCATCAAATCGCCAACCAGTACACTAAGAATACAGTATTGAAGAAGGCGCCTTGTGGTGGGTGGGAGAGGGAGGAGAGGCAGACCGAGGACGAGGTGGACGGAGAACGATAGAAGTGGAGGAGTACATGAGGTAGGCTGCATTGTAGTGGTGATGTGAGGAGGAGGAGGAGGAGGAGAGGAAGACCGAAGACGATGTGAAAGACTAAAGTGGAGAAGTATGTGAAGGAGACATGGGGAAGTTTTTGTTGCGGTGACCCTGGATGAACTCTGGGATTAGACTCTTTCTCTCTCTCTCTCCCCTTTCCCACATCCCTCCCCCTTCCTTCTTTTTTATTTTTATCTGCTTCTTCCCTCACCTCCTCTCTCTCTTTCCCTCCCTACGCCTTATCTCCCCTCTGTCCTCCCCATTACTCTCCTTCCTCGCCCCTCTCCCCCTCTTACCCCGCCACTCATTTATCTCCCTTCTTTCTCCCCCTCCCCTTCATCTCTCCTTTTTTCCCCTCCCTTCCCCCCTCCTCTCCTTGCCCCCCTCTCCCTCACTCCCTCCCTCACTCGCTCACTCACTCACTCATTTCTGTTCTTCTGCGAATTCCTCCCCCTCCCCCACAGATTCCCCCTCTCTCCTCCCACTCTTTCTCCCTCCTCCTCACCCCTCTCCCTCCCTCCTCCTCACCCCTCTCCCTCCCTCCTCCTCACCCCTCTCCCTCCCTCCTCCTCACCCCTCTCCCTCCCTCCTCCTCACCCCTCTCCCTCTCTCTCTCCCTCTCCCTCTCCCTCTCCTTTCCTCGTCCCTCTCTTTCTTCCTCTTTTCCTGTCTTCTCGCCAAAACTCATTTTTCTCATTCCTCCCTATCTCTCCCTATTTTCTCCTTCCTCCCTTCTCCCTTCCCTTTGACCACATTCTCTCTCTCTCTCTCTCTCTCTCTCTCTCTCCCATCACCAACACACTCCCTGCAACACACACACACACACACACACACACACACACACACACACACACACACACACACACATTTCACCCATACGCAATTCTCCCAGTGTTTCTTCATATTCACCTATATTTACCTTCCCACTAATTCCACTCAATATCACGTGTATTTTACCTTAATAATACTGACCCATACACACACCTCAAATTCTGGGACACGGCAGAATTTTATATCACTTCGTATTTAGTATTTTCTCACCATTAACACTGAGAGGGTAAGTTCTTTAGGATTTTTTTTAAAGGTAAATGCTCCTGTTGATTTGCTTTCGTTTCAACCGCACTGCAATGTCGACTCAATAAACCACTTAATAACAGATAATGAAAGATACTGATAATCGTAAAAAAATAACCATCAGTATCCCCAGGCATTGTTTTTTTTTTTAGCATTATATTTCTTGCAGGCTTCCAGATCACACGCGCCATGAAAATTATCCCCGGAAGTCATTTTATTATCAGTTACTCAAGAAATCCAAACGCCAGCCTCTTTTTGTAGTTAAGCTGCAATAATACCACTGCCGCAGCAACCCCTTCAGATTCACGCGTCTTGCACCCGTTACAAACTTCATTATACTCTTCTTTGCCCTTAAAAAATAAATGAATAAAGAAAACAGAAAAAAAGGTACAGTTTGCGTTTCTCTTGGGACGTTTATATATTTTTTCATCTGGTAATTGCGTAACATGTTTTTTTTTTCTCTCAATTATTTATCTAGGAAAAAAGGAATTTCATTTAGTCGTATTTCAGTATCCAGCAACCAAATTTAGGTGACTGATTTTAGAACTTACGTAAAAAGTTCAAGTTACCCCGAAGCCAGTGACGTTATAATACATCGAAAATAGCCTTACGTCATTAGGAAGGTGACGTCACAAATGATATTATTAATTGAAGGAAAGGACGTATTCCGTTGGTTGATTCTTGCTACTTTCAGACAACTTTATTCAGCAGAGGAAACATGTCTGGTGCTGAAAGGGTTAATTAATGCTATCTAAAAGGGTTAATGAAGGTGATTTAAATTCCATCTTGTTCAAAAAATCTCCCGTGAGGTTGATCAATTCGTCCAGTAGCACCGGAAATGAAATAAAAAAAGACGTCCTCGTTCTGAAGGGGTCATGAAAAAACTCACGGTACATTAAATAAGTAAAACAGTAAATAAATAAATGAATCACCCAATCTCATTTTTCCCCCAGTACATGCCCGGTGTGTCTATACTTCTTTCACCTTAACTTGGCCCAGATTTTCGTCCTTTTGCAGCTTGTATTACGAAGCTCAGAGGCACAAATACGACAGTGCTGCTGCCCTACATCATTCCCGTAGCACTTCTTCGTGATCAGCATCGTTATGGAGAGATGGCAATTTTAGCCCAAGTAAAAGAGAGTATAGTGGCTGGTACAGGTGCTATACCCTTTTCACTCCAGCTTGGCCCAGATTTTCGTCCCTTTTGCAGCTTATTTTACGTAGCTCAGTGGCAGAAGGAGACAGTGCTACCGCTCTACCTTCTTCCTATAGCACTTCTTTGTGACCAGCATCATAATCAAGTGCCAATCGATTTTTACACCTCAGCATTCATGATAGATGGGAATTTTAGGCCAAGTTACAGTAAAAAGAGTATAATAGAGAATATAGTGTTTTCAGAATCTTCGTGCATCGTAAAATGTGGCTGGAATCGAAGTTAAAAAAATAATAATAATATCTAGTATGAATGAAAAGTAGCGCAGCACAGAGCACAGAATGAGGTCAGTGTTATGAGAGAGAGAATAGATGATAGCGAGGCGAGAGGGGGAGGTTATCACAGGTGTAGAGCTAAAAATGTCACTATCTTGATAACCCTGGGCACTTCGGTTCATAGCGGCCCAAATAAAAGGGAGAGAATATTGGTTTTCGTTGTGTGTGTGTGTGTGTGTGTGTGTGTGTGTGTGTGTGTGTAAAGAGAAAAAGATAAAAAAAAGCCCAGTTCTTATCTTCCATCCTGTTAAATATATATTACTTAACCGTACCTGTAAAAAGCTTCATCAAGGTCACTCTAGGACGGACATACGGATCTACATGTACCGCTACTTCAATAAAACTAATATTATCATGTGCCCTGAACGATAAAAATAATGTCAAAACAGTGGATTTTTTTTTTTTTTTGGGAGGGGAGGGGATACTTAAAAATTTTGGGGCTAATTCTGCAAGTAATTCGTCCCTTAAAACAGGTCATATTATATCTTATCTATCTCCCTTAAATTCTATCTCTACTTCTGTCTCTCTCTGTCTAAGCTTGTCTCCATCTGTCCATCTAACTCTTTCCATCTCCGCCAGTTTTCTATCTGTCTGTCTGTCTGAATTTGCCTAACTCTGTCTGTGTCTGTTTATCTTATTTCTCTGTTCATCTACCCCATTCTGTATCTCTACCTCTGCCTATTCCCAGTCACCCCCCAATTCCCAGCTTTTTCCCCAAACTTCTCTCCTCGTTACTCCCCATTCCCTAACTCTTCACCCACCCCCTCTCCCAAAATCCACCCCAATTCTAAGCTAATCTCCCCAATAAACTCCCCAGTCTATTACCCATTTCCTGATAATTAACTCCCCCTCTTCCCCAATCCCTTCGAGTATATCGCTCCCCCATATATTTCCCGCGTTCTCAATCTCCACCCCATTCCCCAATTTCCAACCCATTTCCCAGCCTATTTCCCACAGCCCTATCTCCCCTGCTTCTAGTCCAACTCAGTCCATGTTTCTGTGCCTCGTCTATTTTATTTTTATTTTTATTATTATTATTATTTTTTTTACCCTCAACCTTCTCCGTGGACTGAACCCGCGACCTTCTCATCAGCAGTCGCCTCCTCTAACCACTTGTCCTACATCTGTTCCTCTAATTATGCCTCCTCCTCCTCCTCCTCCTCCTCCTCCTCCTCCTCCTCCTTGGAAAGACGGTAGGAATGGAGGCGAGGAACAAAAGATAAATGAGGGAAGGAGGAAGAAAGAAGCAGAGAAAAGTAAATTAATTGAAGCTGAGGGGGAGAGAGAAAGAGAGAGAGAGAGAGAGAGAGAGAGAGAGAGAGAGAGAGAACGAAGAAGGGAAGGAAGCAGAGAGAAGAGGAAAAAGAGAGGACTAGGATAAGGTAGGGATGAGAAAGCAGTGAGAGAGAGAGAGAGAGAGAGAGAGGATTGTATTGGTCCAAGACATGTTTGTTAGAGTGCATTAACACTTATTGAAATTCCCTGAAAATCCAGTGAAAGAAAAAAGGGTTTGTTACGTGAATCCAGTCTCTCTCTCTCTCTCTCTCTCTCTCTCTCTCTCTCTCTCTCTCTCTCTCTCTTTCTCTCTCAGGGGTTATTTTTCTTTGTATGTACCGATGTGTGTGTGTGTGTGTGTGTGTGTGTGTGTGGTGTGCATCTCTCTCTCTCTCTCCTGTCCCTCCGTATATATGCATGTCCCCAGATTTAAAAAAAAAAAAAAAAAATGATGGAAGGCTTCAGATGGACAAATGGTTCCAGGATAATTGTTTTGTACCCAGGAATTCAGTTATTATACATCGCCATACCCGAGAGAGAGAGAGAGAGAGAGAGAGAGAGAGAGAGAGAGAGAGAGAGAGAGAGTGAGAGAGAGAAAGAGAGAGAGATCCGTTTTCGTTCAGTCCTCTCGATCACCAACCCCATTTTCTATCAAAGCAAGGCGTCCTCGTACTGAAGGAACGAATGGCTACTGCTTTCAACCCTTTCACTACGATGACTTTTTTCTTTTATTTAATCGCCTCCTAATTGCAAAGTTAAAATTTCCAAAGACGTCCTTAATACATTTTTTGATTGATTTATTTTTGTTTAATAATGAAAAATGTAGGATGGATGTTTTTTTAGGGGGAGCTACTGTATTACGTGAAGTTGTGTGATTTAAAGTTTTTTCTTTCTGTGTGTGTGTGTGTGTCTGTGTGTTGTGTGTGTGTGTGTGTGTGTGTGTGTGTGTGTGTGTGTGTGTGTGTGTGTGTGTGTGTGTGTGTGTGTGTGTGTGTGTGTGTGTGTGTGTGTGTGTACCGATGTATGTTACGTGACTGACCTTGCGCTGGTGTGTGTTTATGGCGTACGTGTGCAAGTACGTGTCTCTGTCGTGTGTGTGTGTGTGTGTGTGTGTGTGTAAAACCAATATCTTTTCCCAGTACACACTAGGCTATGCTGCTTTGCGTTTTGCTTGGGTTTGCTTTATTCTACAGTTTGTTGAGCTTATTTCCGTGTTTGCTTACGCCTGAATTGGAGAGAGAGAGAGAGAGAGAGAGAGAGGAATAGTTAATGGAGCATGATGGTATATGAAAGAAAAAGAGAGAGACACGAAAACACAATTACGAGAAACACAGTCACAAAGGAGAGAGAGAGAGAGAGAGAGAGAGAGAGAGAGAGAGAGAGAGAGAGGAAACGCTTTATTAGTGAACTTGACAAATTCTTAGCAACTTTCAGTGACGGGTTTGTTACTTATTTTGACCTAATGAGTAAACTGATGAGGAGGAGGAATAGAGATTGTTCTCTCTCTCTCTCTCTCTCTCTCTCTCTCTCTCTTAACGTAACTTGCAATGAACGCAGTGCTATAGTAGTAGTAGTAGCAGTAGTGGTAAAATAATAATAATAATAATAATAGTAATAGTAGTAGTAGTAGTAGTAGTAGTAGTAGTAATAATAATAATAATAATAATAATAATAATAATAATAATAATCATTCCTTCTTATAAGTACAGTGAAGGTTGCCCCCCCCACCATTGGCACTAACATCGCCTTGGACGCAGTGCCAGAACTTACAATGCCTCCTGGTGTGGTGTGGTGTGGTGTGGTGTGGCGTGGTGTGGTACGATGTGGTGTGGGGTTGTGTGAGACTGGGTAAGGTTGTGTGGTGTAGTGTGAGGTTGTGTGGTGTGGTGGTGTGAAAGAGAACGAAGGGGCATGGTGTGTTGTGGTGTGGCGGTGGGGCAGGATGGGGTGCTGTAAGGTGTGGTGTGGTGGTGTGAGACGGGGGGGGGGGGGAATGAGGGATGTACCGTGGTGTGGTAAGAATTGGTGGTGGGGTAAGGAAGAGGGTAGTGTGGTGGGGTGCGGTATGCTTGTGTTTGGCCGGAGTGTGGTGTGGTGTGGTGACGTTGTGTGATGGGGAAGAGTGAGTGTGTAAGAGTGTAAGACTGAGAGGGTGAGAGTGAGATTGCAAGCGAGAAAATGACACTGGGGAAGCGTGAGAGAGACGGATAAAAGAGTGAAACGAGCGTGAAAGTGGATGAGGGAGGGAGAATGAAGGCAACGAAGAAAAAAGAATGGGGAAGTGAGCGGAAATGAGAGTGAGTGGGTGATAGTGAGAGTGAGGGAGTGAAAGGGAGTGAGGGGGAGTTTGTGAGGGAGTGGGAGTAAGGGAGGGAGGTTTTGGGAGAGTGAGCGAGGAGTGAGAATTAAGAATGTGAGTGTTGGAATGAAAGCAAGGGAATGAGAGTGAGGGAATGAAATTAAGAGTGTGGGAGAGAGAGAGTGTTGAGAAAGAGTGAATGGGATGAGTGAGAGTGAGGAATTGAGGATGAGAAGGAGGGGAGAATGAGAGTGAGAGAGGGAGTGAGAGAGAGATAAGTGTGATGGACTGAGAGAGAGAGAGAGAGAGAGTCAGTGAGTGAGTAAGAAAGTGAGAGAGTGAAGGAGCGGTGAGAGAGATGTGGAGGAATGAGAATTAGAGGAAGTGAGCGAGGGTGTGAAAGAGAGAGAGTGAGTGAGTGAGGAGGGGGGAGAGTGAGAGGTGTAAGGAAGTGAGTGAGTGAGAGAGGGAGTGAGTGAGAGAGGGAGTTGTGCGGGTGAGAAAGAGTGAGAGTGACAGGGAGAGAGTTGGGGAATGAGAGTGAGAAAGAGTGAGGAAAGCGAATAAGAGGAGAATGGAAGAGAGAGAGAGAGAGAGAGAGAGAGAGAGAGGTATGAGGGAGTGCGTGAGAGTGAGAGGACTTGAAGGTGAACACGCACTCAACAGTCAGTACGGTCAATGTTTCTCGCGCACACACACACACACACACACACACACACACACACACACACTGTTTTCTAATCACTCATGTATACACACACGCACACACACATACACAGGCATCTATGCATACAGTACACATAAACGTACACAATGATGCCTACACTTCACACCAATAGGCCTACACGCATACAGAATAACACACACACACACACACACACACACACACACACACACACACACACACACACACACACACACACACACACACACAACTGCTTTCAAACACGCAGGCAAGTGACAAACAATTCTCTCTCTCTCTCTCTCTCTCTCTCTCTCTCTCTCTCTCTTAAGCACATTTCCATCCCCTCGCAGTCTGTTTAAACTCAAAGAACACTTTTTGAATATGTAACGGAATTTTGAAATATTAACCACCTCCAACGACTTTTAACGGTCAAAAATTTCCGTTATTTTTTTTAAACTGACGTAACGGCTTTGACACCATAATTTTTACAACGATTTCTTTTTTAATTATTTTTGTTTCTTACACCGACCGGTCGAGAGAGAGAGAGAGAGAGAGAGAGAGAGAGAGAGAGAGAGAGAGAGAGAGAGACTTAAATTTAGCTTCCAGGAGAATTACAGAATTGGAAAAGGTCAGCGATCGAAATAGCTTGTGTTGGGATAATCCATGCCTTCTCTGTCAGTCCCTTCACTCCCAGGACGTAGTGTGTGTGTGTGTGTGTGTGTGTGTGTGTGTGTGTGTGTGTGTGTGTGTGTGTGCTTTCCTTTCAGTTACAAAATAAAAACACCGTCGGGCTGAAGGGGTTAACGGTCAAACTACTCAGCTTTTTTTAAATTAACCGACGCAACGGCCAAAAATAAGTTCAGCTCTTGGAAGTAGGGGAGGTAAAGTTTTAGCGGTCAGAATAATTCACCTAGGATAATGTGTTTGATGCAGCGGCCTTTAACTGCCAAAATATATTCAACTGTCACACTAACGAACGCATTATTCTTTCGTCTTTTAATATATATTGGTACTGCTGTCTATATGTGTACCTATTTATTTTTATGTATATATCTATTTATCTATCTATCTGTTTATTTGTCTGTCTGTCTGTTTGTCTGTCTGTGTCTGTCTGTCTATCCATCCATCTATCTTTCTGTCTACCTACCTTATTCATACCTTTATTGCCCCATCAGGAGCGTAGGTGCCTGGGACTAGGATACATAGTCGACAATTAAGGCGAGTGACCAGTCTCCCTTCCCTGAGTGGTATTATAGTAGCAACAAACCTTAATCACTCCCCAGATGCAAACCCTTATTAGCCACAACCAGCTGGCTCTACTTATCCCACTTAATGCGTTAGGCCAGGCAGGCGTCCATTTAGCTATATGGTTACCACCCAGCGTAGTAAATGTTTTTCTGGGCGGCAAGAAACCATTCGCCTTGTCACTCAACGTAAACAATGTAGAGTCACCTGAAGGCAGCACTGCATCAGATGAGTGGATGGTGGGCCAAAGTTTACCACATCATGCAACAACTACCAGACGATTTTTTTAAACTCCGATGAACCTTTATTATGAGGTTGGAATGAGTCTCCTTGGTTACTAGTCAAATCAGCCCTCCAGTCACCTTAATGAAGAAGTAAAGGAGTTGAATTTTCCTCCATAATTTTCCACACACACACAGACGTATTCTAAAAACATCCCCGTTAATCACACTAATCCTGAGTGTGACTGTTCTGGCAGGGTTCAGTATAGATAGTATGTTGTTAGCGCCCACACGGTGATATGTGAAGGCGTGTATGCCCATCTGTTACACACTGAAGCAATGTTGGGTGTGAGAGGACGGAGGATGTATTGTGAAGAGGATAGTAAAGATAGAACACACACACACACACACACACACACACACACACACACACACACACACACACACACACACACACACACACACACACACACACGTACTCTCACATTTCACAACTTGGGCACTAATAGCGAAGCCTATATTATACCATTTATTATTATTATTATTATTATTATTATTATTAACACTGTCACCCACAAGAGTAATTCAGTAGCTATCAATTATCATCAGTATCACCACCACCACACCACCACCACATCACCACCACACCACCACCACCACCACCACAACCAAACTGCCAAACATGAACACCATCAGCCGCACTGCTTCCTCTGGCGGCATCAACACCATTAATATGCAAATTTGCCATCCATCCTAAAACCTTGCCTAGAGAATGATTACCCGCCTGTTAAAAGTGAGTGAGAGAGAGAGAGAGAGAGAGAGAGAGAGAGAGAGAGAGAGAGAGAGAGTCACATAAATATTGATAAAAAATACTTGTACTCCAATTATAAAAGTTCAAAATATGTGACAGCAGTTTGTAGTAGTAGTAGTAGTAATAGGAATAGTAGTAGTAGTAATAGGAGTAGTAATAGTAGTAGTAGTATTTAAATCGATCTAGACTGCCTGGAAATGAACCTTGAGAAAAACACTTTGGATCAGCGCCTCACAGGACTAAAATGCCTGAGGGAAATTTTATAGGAAAGACAGAAAACAGTATTAAATGCCGACACTGAAGAGGAAAGGTGTGTGTGTGTGTGTGTGTGTGTGTGTGTGTGTGTGTGTGTGTGTGTGTGTGTGTGTGTGTGTGTGTGTGTGTATAGATGGACACAAAACAGGGAGGGAAGGAGGGAGGGAGAGAAAAGAAGGAACTAAGTAGAGAGGGGGGGGGAAGGGAGAGGAAGGGAAGGACGAGGCAGGAAGAAAGAGAAGAGAGGGGGTGAGTTAGCTTTAAAGAAAGACAAGATGCCTCGAGGCGGGATCAGAGAGAGAAAGAGACGGGGGGGGGGGAGTGGGAGTGAGAGTGGATTCTAAAGGAAAAGGGTTAGAAATTAAAATCTCTCTCTCTCTCTCTCTCTCTCTCTCTCTCTCTCTCTCTCTCAACCATTTCTGAGGTGTTTTTCCCCCTCTCTTTACCCTCAATTTGTATGTAGATGTGCTGTTGTCTAGGAGAGAGAGAGAGAGAGAGAGAGAGAGAGAGAGAGAGAAAGAGAGAGAGAGAGAGAGGGCACGGAAAGGGGTTGTTCGTTCACTATAGGTAAGAACAGTGGAGAGAGAGAGAGAGAGGGAGGGAAGTGAGATACATGGAGGGGCTTAAGGTATATTGTCACACCAACAGGCACCACCATCTGTATGTATACGGGACTAAGTGAATTGTGTGTGTGTGTGTGTGTGTGTGTGTGTGTGTGTGTGTGTGTGTGTGTGTGTGTGTGTGTGTGTGTGTGTGTGTGTGTGTGTGTAATGCTCATATAACAGGAATGGAGGAAAAAAGAAGGATGGAAGGAAGGGAGTTAGGGAGGGAGGGAGGAAGTGAAAGAAAAAAAAATAGGGAAATACAAAAGAATGGAAGGAAATCGTGAAGATGAATGAAGTATGAAAGAAAGAAGCATGAAAAAAATAAATATGAGTTAAGAAGGAAGTAATACGAAATGAAGGAAGAGAGGTCGGAAGGAAGGAAAGTGGTAATGATGAATGATAACAACAACAACGACATTAATAGTAGTAGTAGTAGTAGTAATATTAGTAGTAGTAGTAATTGTAATGATGATGATGATGATGATGATTATAATAATAATAATAAATAATAATAATAAACGAACATACACACAAACCCCCCCCCACACACAAATCTCTCCCCCACACACAAATCCACACCACCACCACCGCTACAGACACCAACAAATAAACAGTAACAATCCCCCTTGCCTTGGACGGGGCTAAATAAATCAATAATCACACGTATGCTAATGATGGCACTCCTTTATTACCAGACTCAATGATGCCACACGCTAATTAGGCCTTGTCATGGCACTGTGGTCGGGAAATAGGGAAGCGTTCGGTAAATCGGGAGGTGTTCGGGATATCGGATTATGTTCGGTAAATCGGAGGTGTTCGGGATATTGATTTGTGTTCGGTAAATCGGGAAGTGTTCGGGGAATCGGTTTATGAATGGTAAATTGGAAACTGATCGGGAAATATGGGTATGTTCGGTAAATTGGGAATTGTTTGGTAAATGGGTAACTGATCGGTAAATAGGTAACTGTGTGGTGAAGCTGCTATTGTTTTCTGTTCGTTATATCGGGAACTGATCGGTAAATCGTAAAATGTTGTCCATTAGGTAAAAAATAGAAAAAAAAGAAAAACAAGCGCTGGTGTTCCGGGGAAAAAAATTATTGCAGTTTGTCGAACATATTTCACGTTTAGCCGGATGCTTTGGGATTGCTGTGTTTGTTTATATGTTTGTTTTAGCTGCCCAGTTTTAATTTTATCTTTGTGTTTATTTGTTCATCATTAAATTTGTTTATATTTCAGCCATTTATTATTTCAGGGGTATGTAGAATGACAGTCCGTTTTGTTTCGTGAATAATATACGCGTTACGTAGAGGACTGTTTTTTTTTATTACTGTGTTTAATTAAAATAAAAGAAGGATATGGCTTTATTAATCGTCTACAAAGCCATATTATGAAGACCATTTTACATGAACTATTTTGTGTATACAGTTAGTTTGGTTTATTGTATTTTATTTTCGCACATATCCTTTTTTTTTTTTTTCAATATTCTGGTCGCCCTTTTGACAGGCTTTTAGTTAGTGAAGTCAGTGTATTTATTTATTTATTTATTTATGTGTTTGTTTGTTTTTAAGGTTCATTGCTTTTTTCAACGGTTGTTTTTTTTTTTATATATTTTCTGCTACTACCACCGGACAAGTTTCTTTTTTTCTTTTTTTTTTCTTTAACCCCTTCACTACGATGATCCGTTTTATATTTTATTCTTGCTATCGTTAGGCTGTTTCACTTAAATTAGGAAAAACCTCGTGGTGAAGGGGTTGAAAATTGGTAAATACTAAATCATGAGTAGGGTTAGTCCATTATTGCTCTGAACACACACACACACACACACACACACACACACACACACACACACACACACACACACACACACACACACACACACACACACACACACACACAGTCTATTACTTGTGCTCATGAAGGCATAAAATCTATATGAACTTCAACATTTCAACACGTTTTTTAAAACTTAATATCATTCACACTTTTTCATGCACGACCCAGAATCGATGTTATTATTATTTACCTGGATTTGATGACAGGTGTGGCCTAATGAGCACGTTATTTATCACGGGTATCGCACGTGCAGTAATACCAGTCCCAGTCCAGCCGGTGTGGTATTATTTCACGCTAGTTGGTATTATTATTATTATTATTATTATTATTATTATTATTATTATTTGGTATTACTGAATATTAAATGGGCAGGGTTTTTGAATATTTTTTTTCCTTGCAGGTGAGGTGAATGGCCATACAATTACTCCAAGAATCAGAATCTGCCTGTCTGTATGTATGTATCACTGTCTTGTTTTGTTTGTCTTGAGCTGTCTTTTTCAGTGTCTGCCTGTGTGTATGTATGTGTATCTGTCTTGCTTTAATTGTCTTTATCTTTTTTTCTGTGCGTCCTCTGCTTATTTATATATTTATCCGTATTTGTGTCCACTCAATTCAGGGCAACGATGTGAAGTGTAGTAACTCTAGATTGAAGTGTAGAAGCAGAGGGGTTGAGTGGAGTGGAATGAAGGGGTTGCAAATGAATGGGTGTGAGGCTGTACAGTATATGGAGGAGGGTGGAGTGAGGCGGAAGGAAGGAGTGCAGCGAGTTAGGATAAGACTGAGGAAGGAAGGAATGCAGCGAGTTAGGATGATGCTAGTCAAGAGGAAGTGCTGTGGAAAGGTTGTAGAGCATTAGCATAGTCTTCTTCTGCCTCTGAGCTACGTAAAATAAGCTGCAAAAGGACGAAACTCTGAGCCAAGTTAGGGTGAAAGGAGTATAGCAGAGTATCAAGATGGGAATGTATGTGCAGGAGGATGGAAATAGTTTAAAAAGAAGAAAAACATAAATCTAATTAGGAGTATAGTGAGTGAATTAGTATATTTTTGCGAAGTGTATGCAAGAGGAGGATGTAAAGGAGAATGTGCGGTATAATTTTTCGCATTACTGTCTTCTAACCTTTCGCCAAATCCTAAATCCATCCAACGCTCCATAAATCCTCTCTTATCCCAGCGCGTCCGTTCGGATTTTAAAGATAATGTTTTCGGAAGGTTGGGTGTTTTGGGATGCTGCTTTCTTTCTTTCTTTTTTTTATTATTGAGGTGTTATTTGGAATTTCTCTCTCTCTCTCTCTCTCTCTCTTAGCTGAAGGAAATCGCCCGGTGTTAATTAGGCGAAAGGGTTAAGTAATAAAAAAAAAAAAACCGGCCTTAATTCAACAGCAACAACAACAACAACAAGAGGCCGTCAGAGATAATGCAAGTAAAATGAACAATAGATTTTCAATATTGTGATTAAAGCAAGGAAAGGCTTTTGTTCTGAGAGAGAGAGAGAGAGAGAGAGAGAGAGAGAGAGAGAGAGAGAGAGAGAGAGAGAGAGAGAGAGAGAAAGCAGCAGGTGAACGAAGAGGTGAAAATGAAGAGAGAAGATAAAAAGAAATATTTAAAGAAAGAAATAAGGGAGAGAATGAAGGAGGGAAGGAAAAAAAAGTGAAAAAAGAAAGAAAGGAAGAGGGAAGGAAAAAAGAAATGAAAGAAGGAAAGATTGATGAAGGAATGGAAGGAAGGAATGGCGGAAGAAAGGAAGGAGACAAGGAAGGGAAAAAAACGACAAGGGAGGAGGGATCGAGCATGGAAGGAAGGAAGGAATGGCGAAGGAAAGAAAACGGGACGGAAAGACTTACGGACGTGAAAAATGTAAAAAAGGAATGAATGAAAAGAGATGTGAAGATGGAAGTGAGGGAAGGCAGGAATGAAGAAGGGAAGCAGTGACAGAAGGAAGGACGATTGAAAAGAAGGAAGGAAGAGACGAGGAAAAATTAAAGGAGAAATGAGGAAAGGAAAGAAGATGAAGGAAAGGTAAGTCAAGGTAAACATGACAGAGGGGAAGGAAGGAGAGAAGGGGGATGAGGGATGAGGGTGGAAGGAAATAAAAGGAGGGAAAGCGGACACACACACACACACACACACACACACACACACACACACACACACACACACACAAGCATACGTTCATACCATCACCTTACACACACAGTCATCCTATACTGGCATACCAGGTTACAGAAAAACGCACACACAAGCAAACATATTGACACACACACACACACATAAAGAAGAGTCCTACACACACAAACACTCACACAACCTCTCTTTCACACACACACACACACACACACACACACACACACGCACTCTCTCTCTCTCTCTCTCGCTTTCTTTAACTTTGTGCTATTTCTGTCCATCTAACTAAGTATCGAGAAATCTACATCTGAGTCTCTCTCTCTCTCTCTCTCTCTCTCTCTCTCTCTCTCTCTCTCTCTCTCTCTCTAATAATTGAAGAGTGAATGGGGCATGACTGGAGGCTTTTGTCATTTTCCACTGCAGTGTCGTCCTCTTTTTCAGTTATATTTACAGTATGAGAAGTGAGAGGCTGGAGGAAACTACTACTACTACAAAAGTTCGCGAGAGCACATCCACAACCGGCCAGACATTGACCTTGACCCCTGACCTTGACCTTCGATCCATCTACACCAAAATCGAATACATACACACTGCATATATACACACTGCATACATACACACTACATACATACACGGGGCCGGACTCTGCAACAACAGCCAAATGCTCCTGCTACGTGGCTAACAATAGGCAGACGTAAACATTGGATGGCGAGAACCGTCCATCAGTCAAGCACTCAGCACCACCGTCCTTCAGGCATCAGTAGCACCTGCAGTATACCAGAGTGCTTGAAATATGGCCCAGCACACCACACCACACCACACCACACCCCTTCCATCAATAAAAGACGCCACGTATCCGTCTCCCATGCATCAATAACACCAGCAATATCGAAGAGTGCTTGAAACACACCCCGCCACACCACACCCCAACTCACTGCATTCCACACCACATCCCACCACACCTCACCACACCACGCAACATCACGTCACACATCACTACACTCCACGTCACACAACACTGTACCGTTTGACGCGACACCATTGAACACCACACTACTCCAGCAACACCACACCACCACACCACACCTCACACCACCGCACTACACCACAAAGCACTTTACCACATCTCACCCCATCCCACCCCACCCCATCTCGCTCCACCCCACCCCATCCCACCCCACCCCATCACGCTCCACCCCACCCCACCCCACCCCACCATATCACGCCAGCACCCCACACACCACTTCACCTGTCTAACGCTATGACAGGTATTTATCCCAGGGGCCATTCGCTAGACAGGCATGAATAGCTGATTAAGACAGTATTTATTGATGACGCCAAAGATGGGTGGTGTGGAGCTGTCTCTCTGTGTATCCGTCTCTCTGTGCATCTCTGTCTGTCTGTCTGTCTGTCTCTTTGCCTCTTTGTTTACTGAATATAGAATTTGTGTACGTTTTTTCCTCTCAGTCCGTTCGTGTATATAATTCTGTTTTTCTATGTAGTGTATGTGTTGGATATGTTTACCGTGTGTCTGTGTGTGTTTTTGTGTATTTCTGTATCTTGTGTCTCTGTCTTACTGTCTATCTTCATGTCTTTTATATGTAACTGTCTATCTATCAGTCCATTTAGCTTTCTGTTTATCAGTTTATGTCCAGCCATCTGTCAGTTTATCATTCTATCTACTTGTCTGTCTGTCTTCCTGTGTGGCGCTTTACTTATATATTTATTTATAATTTTCTGTATTTCTATCTCTGTATTTCTCTCATCTGTCTGTTGCCAGGCACCTAATCCTCGAGTTCATCTATGGAGGACGTGACAGAAATACCTCCTCTCTCTCTCTCTCTCTCTCTCTCTCTCTCTCTCTCTCTCTCTCTCTCGGCTATGTACAGTACCGTATATCTATGTGCGTGTGTTTTGTCTGTTTCTATATAACTCTTTATAAATCAGTCTATCCAAATATCAGTCCATATCTTTCTGTGTCAGTCTGTATCTTTGTCTACTTGTGTCTGCCTGTCTATCTATCAGTCTGTTCCTGTGCCAGCATCATGTTAAGGGATAATGTCGATAAATGAACCTCTAGCTATTTTCTGCCCCTACTCAGTGACGACCCTTCCTGGCACAAGCCTTGAGAAATTTGGAGATGTTTTTGCCACAGTCACTTTAAATGAACTCAGGGATAAGGCGTTTGGTAGTAGATAGACCGATAGACAGTATATACAGACAGACAGATAGACAGACAAGTGAAGAGATAGATAAAATGTAAGATAGCATTCCTTTAGCTCACGTTAATAGCAATCAATTCCCACCACTCGACTGAATATCATCGTGTTTGTTGATTGACTGCCCTCGTTAGTTTAGGCTCTCTTCTCGGTGAGTCAGTTAGCCTATTGAGAGCTGGCTTGATGAGAGAGAGAGAGAGAGAGAGGGTTACGCTATCCAGATCGCATTGCCCAATCAGGTCCATTTCACTCAGAGCAAACCATTTCTCCACCTTCACTGCCTCCCTGACTGGTCTCTGATTGGTCTGCCTACTGCGCCCCTTATTGATCTCTGGCCTTTCTACTGCCTCTGATGGTTTGATTGGTCTGCCTGCTGCCTCTGATTGGTCTCTCTACTGCCTCTGATTGGTCTGCCTGCTGCCTTTGACTGGTCTCTGATTGGTCTCTCTGCTGCCTCTGATTGGTCTGCCTACTGCTTCTGATTGGTCTGTGATTGGTCTGCTTACTGCCTCTGATTGGTCTGCCTGCTGCTTCTAATTGGTCTTCGATTGGTCATCTTACAGCCTCTGATTGGTCTCTGATTGGTCTGCCTACTGCTTCTGATTGGTCTTTGATTGGTCTGCTCACAGCCTCTGATTGGTCTGTGGTTAGTCTCCCTAGTGTCTTTTATTGCTCTCCCAGCCACCTCATACTGGTCTCCCGTTCGCCTCTGACTGGTCTCAGATTGGTCTTCTTACTGCCTCTGAGTGCTCTCCGTATTTTGGTCTGGTATCCCTTCGGTCCTTCAAGAGGCCAGGGACTGTGTTTAGTTTGAGGTTTCCGTCGGCATACCATTACACCTTTCACTGGTAGGCATGCATTGAGTTACTGTATGTAGGTCCACGCCAGACCGTTTTCATCAGCTGAGGGAAATCGCAGTTGTAAGGGGATACACACACACACACACACACACACACACACACACACACACACACACACACACACACACACACACACACACACACACACACACACACACACACAATATAAAACTATCTCTATGCGCTGTCCAGTATATTTTGAAACAGGAAGGATCTTTTTGAAATACCGGATCTATTGTATCTTAACCCTCTGATGGTGGGGACAACTCTAGCTTTCCATTTCAGCCTACCCCAGACGATTTTATTCAGCTGAGGGAGTGATAGGAGGCCGAGAATTTCAATATCGCCACCACTACCCCTTCACTCTTGGGGACAACTCTAGCATTCAATATATTCCATATCCCGTAACGCCAGACGATGATATATCCAGCCGAGATTGAAGCAGACGACCCGTAACACCTCGTCCTTAGCGATTTACTTTCCAAACTACCCATTAATATCTTCATTTTCTGCTTCTTATCTCTTTTTAACGTCGACTTATTCTAGCATGACTAACACACGAGGAAATAGCAACGGAGCGGAATCAGAAATAGACTGGTAAGGAGGAGGTGTTACTAAGCTTCCTATATAACCTCACCAGAAATACGGCCCCTAAAGTGTGTTAATAAGCGTATAATGTCACAGTTTAGTGCTCAGTACATTAAATACGAGCTAGACTAAAACAGAAATGTAGAGAGAAATACGGTTCGCTCCATTTTTTTTTTTTTTTTTTTTTTTTTGAGACGGGAAAATATAGGCCGGTCCGTAATTTCCCTCTGTTTAATTTGTGTGTTTCGGGGACGGCTCATTCTGCTGGTGTGGGACTGCGGTTTTGCATCCTGTCATAAATTATCAACCACACAGCCAAGGGACGTAAAGAATTAGGCAATATGAGGAATGAAAAAGTTGATGGGAAGTAGAGAATTGAGATAACACAGAACTACCCATTATAGCGAAAAACAACGCTCATCTCTAGATTTTATTTACCTAGAATTACAAACATAAAGATAATAAACAGGCCTAAAGTTCAATATTTTCCCGGAATAGATCAAATAAAGCTAAATACTCGAAATGATACACGGCCCAGGTGTTCGTTTCATCTGTCGCTTAGGTAACCATATTTCTTTCCATATAAACACACACACACGCTGGTACGCCAAAACACACACACACACACACACAGGTACGTGTACACATGCGCTCGTGCACACGGTTTTAAACATACGCGAACGCTTACCTCAAGGTTATAAACTCGGGCCATCGTAAACATACACGCACACACACACATAGCCCTAAATGCGCACACACACACACACACACACACAAATAAAGTCAAATGGTGGCTCGTTAGGACTGGGGGGGGGTGTCTGTTGGGGGCTGGTGCCGTTGGGGGCTGGTGAGGGCTGTTGGGGGCTGATGAGGGCTAGTGGGGGCTGGTGAGGGCAAATGGGGGCTGGTGGGGGCTGGGTAATTACTTTCGAGGGACTGGAAAGTTTTGTTTACTGGCGGTAGAAAAAAAAAATGAAAATATCACGTGTGTGTGTGTGTGTGTGTGTGTGTGTGTGTGTGTGTGTGTGTGTGTGTGTGTGTGTGTGTTTGTGTGTGTGTGTGTGCGCGCACTTGAAGTCCATGTTTAACTATGTGTTACACATATCTCAAGTTTGTTTATATTTCGGTAATAATATATAAATATGGAGAGAGAGAGAGAGATTGTTCTTGTTCTTGTAACTGCTTGCATGTAAGCTTGTACATATACAGTATACTAACATATACTGCATATAGACATCATGTATACTGTACATATATGTAACTGTGAACGTCTCGGTGTGTGTGTGTGTGTGTGTGTGTGTGTGTGTGTGTGTGTGTGTGTGTGTGTGTGTGTGTGTGTCTATGCAATCAGAGGACACTATGAATACAAAGTAGCTGTACTGTATGTAATTTCACCTCTTTTACCCTACCATGACCTTTTCCTCCGCCTCGCCTCCCTTCCTTTCCTTATACTCACCACCTTCCACAAGAGAAGTTGCCAAGTTGTAGTATCTAAATCTCGCTAAATTTGCTATTAAAAACCACACACACACACACACACACACACACACACACACACACACACACACACACACACACACACACACACACACACACACACACACACACACTGAAAATAACTAGAAAAAGTGCTGAAATATCTAAAACGTCTCCAGTACTTTATGCAGTCTGTAGAATATCGCCATACTTTGTAAATATCTCTAGAATATCTGTAATACTAGTTTTAAAGAGTATAATATCGCTCATACTTTGTCTAAAAAATGTCTAGAATATTGCTTTTATATTATGAGAAAATCTAGAAGTAAATAATTCTAGATCAAATGGAAAAAACCTATACTGACAACTCGGTCCCTCTTTTTCAGGAGATTTAACACCCTTTGCCGTGTGTATATATAGCGTGTAGCACCCGTCTGGCACAGCACTCCAGCCTTTTTCGTCCCAGCTGTCTAATATAAGAGTTATCCGATACTCGCAGTTCTTCATGGCACAGCCTTGATATGTGACAGATCCTTGACATGTTGTGGCCTGATTCTGTCTTCGTTATTTGATTATTTCACAGTTTCCTTCCTATCTGTCCTTTTTTTTTTTTTATACTGCTCTTTTAATGCAAATAAGGCGTATCAATAAAAATTCTATTATTTAGACTCTTCAACCCGATGACGTCTTGTTTTGCTTTTCCTAACGTAAGACTGTTTATTCAGCATAAGGTATGGCCCTCGTAGTGAAGGGGTTAATGACGGTTGTTTTAACACTTTGCACTTTCAAAAAAAACTCCCCGCAGATGAAAAATTTAAATACATAAACATTATTTAAAAAAATAAAAACATAATTGTAATGAAGAAATTAACTTTGACTTTAATCTTGTTCCTTCACTCTAACTTGGCTAAAAATTTCGTTCTTTCGCAGACTATTTCCCATAACAGTGTCAGAATAGAACACTACTATGACCCTGCATCCTTTCCACAGCACTTATTCGTGACTAGCAGCATATTCTACTACTAATCTCGTGTTACGGCTCAGAATTCAGGATAAGGAGATGGCATTTACTCGCCTAATTAAAGTGAAGGGAGTATAGTGACCTTGATTTTTTAACCTCTAATAACAGCTTTACCCGCCGCATCTTCAGGTATTACGTAACTTCTCTACATTTCATACTTTTTCTTCCACATCCTTGGGTCTCCTCTGAATTTTCCTTCAGTATATATTTTGACTTTCATTCGTTTATTTATTTATTTTAATTGAGGGAAATTCCTATGAATGTCTGATGAAGGAAAGAGACTGACCGCCGAAGTGTGTGGTCGGGAACAAGGCCCCGGAATCATATGTCTAACCATCCCTCTATCTTCATCCATCCATCTATCCATTCATCCATCCATCCATCATCCATCCATGTGTGTAGTCATCTATCCATCCGTTCATACATCAATCTATCCATCCAACCTATATCTCAGATTTCCTTTCCAGTCATTCTGTAGTTGATGTTGTAGATGGCCAGTGTTCTGCTTATGTCGTCAGTAGTGGTGTTCCTTAGGGTTGTGCCCTTTCACCACTTCTGTTCCTTCTAACTTGTACATCTAGAACAGTTCCTTCATCCGATGCTCACTCCACACTTCACACTTCCTCTCGCTTCTCACAGCTCCTCTCTCAGATCAGAACAGTCACGGGATGAGGCCTTGTCACACTTTCACAAGTCTTACTCATGATTACCCTCTTACCTTCGATAGTACACAACTCTTTCTTCTACCATCTTCCTTACTGCTTGGTGTCTCTTGTGATCTCATTGAAAAACCACATTACTTCACTTGCAAAATCAGTTTAACAGAGGTTAGATGCTCTCAGCACACTTCTTACGTTCTTTAGCCTTACTCATTTGCATAGTACCGGAGCCTCATTCGCCCTTTAGTGGAGTTATAGCTCGTAAAGAAGGGGGGGGGGAGGCCTTCTTACTACACTTCTAAATTGGGTGGAGTTAAAAGCTTTTCATCTCATGAGTTCCCTTCCTCTCCTCTCAGTTCTCCACCTACTTCTCATTGCCACAGTGTTGGATCTGTCTTTTCAGTTGCCTCTGCTATGGTCACTTGTTGTCAACTCTGCCAGCTCCCGTCCTCATTACCAGCACCAGCCCCGCCACACACACACCACTTTCCTGACCAACTCTTTGATGCCAGTTAATCAATATTCCTGGTCTTTCATGTGCAGTCTGTCAACTCTGGAGCTGTGTTCCTCGTCATTCCCTCTGCCTATGACCTCCAGGCTTTTAAACGCAATGTGTCTGGGCATAATGGTTAGAAAAGTGGTCTGCTGTTTGGAAGTACGCAAGTTCAAATGCAAGCTGGGATGCGGAAGTCAAAATGATTTGGATTCATTTAGAGAGACTTTAATAATCTTTCACATATCCCACCGTCGTTACAAAATAACTCCTCTGACACCATTACACCAGTCCTGAAGAAGACAGACCTTGCATGTATTCAGTATGAACGGTGTGCATTAGCGCCGGTGGTGACATGACCTTCGTGTATTCAATATGGACGGTGTGCATTAGCCACGGTGGTGACGTCTGAACGTGTGACAAATGTGAAGACTGTTGGGCCTTAGGTATCGGACCATCAGCCTTATGCCCTGGGTCGGGACACATACACGTGTACGTGTGTGTGTGTGTGTGTGTGTGTGTGTGTGTGTGTGTTTGAGGGGATATTGATTATGTTTTCTTTTCTTGGGAGCGACAGGTTTAACATACTCTCAGCTCTTGATCTTTCTTTTTAAAAATTATGCAGTCATATATGTATCTTACTGTCAGGCAATCATTAGGTCTGTCTTCTGGTGAGTACATAGTTTGACTTTCTCCTTCTCTTCCCATCCGTTCATGCAGTTGTCCTTGAACGAACTTATCCTTCCATCCTTCCAACCATTCGACCATGTGTTCATCCATACACTCCTCTCTTCACATTTCATCCATCCATCCACCCATCCATCCAACCATCCAGCCATCTATCCAGCCATCCATTCATACATCCTGCCATATATCAAACCATCCATCCATTGATACATCCAATCACGTTGTTTATTGATTCCTTTCTTATTTTCCCCTACCGGCATTTGATAAGGGGGGAGGAGGAAGGGCAAATGTAGGGTGTTCACTTCTCGCTTAAGGTAATATCTGTGCTCTCTCTCTCTCTCTCTCTCTCTCTCTCTCTCTCTCTCTCTCTCTCTCTCTCTCTCTCAGGAAGAAGTATATCATTCAAATGTTGATGCAGATGTTTCTCTCAGCCCCTCCCTTTATCTCTCCTTGCCTCCTCTCTCTCTCTCTCTCTCTCTCTCTCTCTCTCTCTCTCTCTCTCTCTCTCTCTCTCTCTTCTCTCTCTCTCTCTCTCTCTCTCTCACATCTGTCTTACTTTTTCACCCCCTCCTTTTCTCTCCCTTCTCTTCATCCTTCCTTCTCGGCACTTCCCTCCCTTCTTGTATCTCTCCCTTCATCGCTTCCTCTCCCCCCTACTTTGTTCCCTCCCTCCCTTCTTGAGTTCCTTCCCTCTCCTCCTCCCTTCCCATACTTCCTTCCCCGCCCTTTTTCGTACCACCCCCCCTTCTTCCTTCCCTTTCCTTACCTCCCTTCCAGTTCCCTCCCTATGGTTCTGTCTGTCTGTCTGTCTCTCTCTCTCTCTCTCTCTCTCTCTCTCTCTCTCTCTCACTCTCACCTCTCCCTTCCTCTGCCCCCTTTTCCTTCCCTCTTTCCCTCCCTCCCCAAGACACTAGAGGGAAAATCGATTGTTCCCTTCTCTATCTATTATGTACCTCTCTCTCTCTCTCTCTCTCTCTCTCTCTCTCTCTCTCTCTCTCTCTCTCTCTCTCTCTCTCTCCAGATCAGTAATAATAATAATACATCAAAATCTCTAAACTTACTTGGCGGTGACATCATTAATTACAGTATTAGTGCTACTCTAGTGTTATATTTTTTTTCTCAGCTGATATTTTTCTTTTTCTGACATATATATTTTCCAACTACCGGTACAAGGTAATTATCTGTTGAATATTACTTACGGTATTGTCGAGTAGTTCACCCACCTGCCACAGCACTCAAGAAAAGTATGCAACAGTTCGAAAATCCTTGCCAAACAGAACCGAACTTCGAGTGTACAGTGTCCGTGTTAGTTGGGGGGAGTGTGAGCGGCGTGTAACCTCTCCCTACCACCTCCAAGGGGCAACTGAAGCTCCTGGCAGTGGCACTCGCTGGCTGGCTCCCCCTTGCCGAGTCACCCCTTGTTTCCCACCCTCATTTCCACTGATTTGCCAAGTGTCTAAATCATTCCCATTTTATTTTTGCTTCCCCGTGAATCTGCACGTGACTCATTTATATATTTTATTTATATTTATGCCTCCCTCTTTTTTGGTTATATATTTCTGAGGGATTTTGTCATTACATGCAACTCGAATTAAAGGGAGGTGTGTGTGTGTGTGTGTGTGTGTGTGTGTGTGTGTGTGTGTGGGAGCGTGTTCGAGTTGGCATTAATATAGAGGTTAATGCTTTTTTTTTTTTTTCGATGTTTTTAGTGGGCTTTAATCACTCACGTCAAACAACAGGTGAGAGAGAGAGAGAGAGAGAGAGAGAGAGAGAGAGAGAGAGAGAGAGAGAGAGGATTTAATCAGCTAGTGCCTGTTTTTTTTTTTTTTTTTATTGCCTCATCAGAAACGTAGGGTCGCAGGTCTGTACCACTCCGTCGCACTGGCCTGAGGACAGGTGCTGCAGCAGGCCCATGTGCCCGGCTCAGGAAAGATGGACGTCCCTGCCCTTCAGAGTCCCGGGTCACCCCTGGGCAAGGTGTAGCTCCCGTTAGCTCGCCAAATGGTAGTAGGTGGATGGTTACCTTCGTTGCGGGAGGTACCACCATGGGTGTGACGAGCCATTGCCGGTAGCTGTCCTTGCACAACACTCCCAGGCGGGGAACTCAGCCATGTATACCAAGCAGTCTCCAGTGCACCGCTGATCCTCTTGGGGTCTATGCCTCCTCCATTTTCCCTGCACCTCGCCTTGTGGAAGGACCATGTTCCGATTCTAGCGAGGCGCTGTGGCACATGAAGGCTGCCATTTGCTTGCGGTCGATGGGTATGCTCGGCCAGACAGACCTGGGTAAAGCAGCAGCAACAACAACCCTAAGTGGCATGATGTGAGCACAAGTATGTCTTTGATTTAAACCATTTATCGGCCAAATCTGGTTGGAGCGTCACAACCCCCTGGCCTGCACTGCCAGACGTGAATGAATTTACTGGTTATATGATTACCACTAGCGTAGTTAATGGTTTCCTTGAGTCACAGGAAACTATTTGGTTTGACACTCAGAAGGAAACCTGAAGGTAGCACTACATCTTGTGAGTGAATGGTGTAAGGGAAGATAAGTCTCTGTCTGTCTGTCTGTCTGTCTGTCTGTCTCTCTCTCTCTCTCTCTCTCTCTCTCTCTCTCTCTCTCTCTCTCTCTCTCTCTCTTTCTCTTTCTCTCATCAGCTCCAGAGCCCCAACAAGTCCTATTTCATTGCTGTGGAAACGTGCTTTGAGTTTAGACATTGTACCTCAGGGGGGTTGGGGAAGCCAGCCATGAAATAGTGTGGATTTACACCCCTTATTTTTTCATTAGTTAGGATAGTAGTAGTAGTATTTACCTACGATAAATTTTAGTAGTAGCACCAGCAAAATAACTTTAGTAGTAGTAGTAGTAGTAGGCTGCTATCGGTGGAGCCTTATTATTATTTTATTATTATTATTATTATTATTATTATTATTATTATTATTATTATTATTATACTGCTACTACTACTACTACTGCCACTGCTGTTATTGCTGCTGTTTTTTAATTTATCACTATTATAACCTCTAGGAGAGTTCTGTTAATTTCCAAACTATACACACACAGTCGCATCACCCAGTATGCACCAGTGAACACCGCCTGTCATTAGAGAGGATATTAGACAGACTGATAGATTGACAGGCATACGATAGATGGAGATTGATTCATTGACAGATTTTAGATAGACAGGTAGATAGATTCATTGGTAGACAGATAGATAGAGAGATATCGGCTGACAGATAGAAAGCTGATGACAACATATGATTAGATAGATGCAGACTGATAGACAGAGACAGACAAATATGATACAGACAGACAGACAGATAGATAAGCAACAAAAAACAGAGACGCAGAGATGACAGACAGATAGATAGATAGATAAATAGATAGATAAATAGATAGATTGATAGATAGATAGATAGGTAGAGCAATATTCGGGTGACTTCTTAGAGCGGCTTGATCAAAGGGATTTCCTCCTACTTCGTGTGTGTGTGTGTGTGTGTGTGTGTGTGTGTGTGTGTGTGTGTGTGTGTGTGTGTGTGTGTGTGTGTGTGTGTGTGTGTGTGTGTGTCTTTAAGGAAGCAGGGAGAGAGAGAGAGAGACTGCAGGTGTTGAAAGTGTGTGTGTGTGTGTGTGTGTGTGTGTGTTTCTTGCGTAGGCCTATGTGTATCATCACGTGTAAGTATTTCTCATTGTGTGTGTATAACCTCATGTGTGTGTCGTCCTGTGTGTGTGTGTTATATGTGTGTGTCAACCATCATGTGCATCTCTCTATGTATGGCTATCTTCCCGTGTACGTGTGTGTATATGCCAACTCCGTCTTACTGTGCACATAAAAATAAATATTGGCTCAGTGTAGGGATAATATGTGTATACTGTGTGTGTGTGTGTGTGTGTGTGTGTGTGTGTGTGTGTGTGTGTGTGTGTGTGTGTGTGTACGACTCCTTAACCTTTAGAGGGCACGTCCCCTCTCAAGTACTTTATTTTGGCTGCAGATAGAGGATATTAATTAGCTGCACACACACACACACACACACACACACACACACACACACACACACACACACACACACACACACACACACACACACACACACACACACACACACACACACACACACACACACGACAGACTATGTGAAAAACAGGCAGAGAGTGATATTAATTGTGTGTGTGTGTGTGTGTGTGTGTGTGTGTGTGTGTGTGTGTGTGTGTGTGTGTGGTCACCAGTCACCTCTAGCCAGCCAGGGTTAATCATCCACCACGAGTTCTATCCACCCCACCATCAGCCATCTAACCCTCCATCCATCATCTGTCTGCTTCTATCTCTGTCTGTTAACAAGTCTATAAATAGTCTTCAATCTCTCCCTGCTCTCCTTCCCTCCTCCATCCATCCTTCCTCCCTTCCTTCCTTCCTTCCTTCCTTCTTTCTTCCTTACATCCATCCATCCATCCATCCATCCAGATACGGTATCTATCTTTCCGTCTGTCTGTATATTTCACACACAGCTCGCGCCAAGAGTGAGCGAGTCACAGCGTATTTCCAGGAGGAGGAGGAGGAGGAAGTAGTTCTGATGGAAAGCATTACCTAACAAGAGGAGTAGAAGGAAGAGGTGGAAGTTCTAAGGGAAAGCGTTGCCTAAAAAATGGGAGTTACAGAAAGCTTTTAGGGCTATGTCATTGTTTTTCTTTTTTTCAGGGCTTACTATGGTACTGTTTGCTTTTGTTGTGAGCCTCTGGATTTCATAGCGCTTCCTGCTGTGGTGTGGGGCTGCGGAATTTTGCTGTGTTCCTTCTTTTACTCCTTCCTTCTCTACTTCTCTTGCCCTTCCTTCCAGCGTTTGGCCTGTGCATCCATCCATATGCATGTTTCCCTTCATTCATTCTTTTATTCTCTTTTTCTTCGTTATCTTCTAGCTTCAACCATCTCTCTCTCTCTCTCTCTCTCTCTCTCTCTCTCTCTCTCTCTCTCTCTCTCTCTCTCTCTCCTTGCTTCCTTTCTGTACCACTTCCTATCATTTCCTATCATTTTATACCCTTCACATACCCAATCAAAATCCTGTTGATGTCCTTCATATGCAATTTTTATATATATCATGCCCGTATTAAAATGACCTAAATAACACACAATACAATATATAGATGTGACATTCAGACTAAATCGCTATGGGATCGGCGTAAAAGGAGCTCACAAGTCCACAGAATTACGGCGTATAAACCTTGAGAGAAAGTGAGAAAGAAGTGTACGTATGAGTAGCCTAACCTAACCTAAACAAACCTAACACCTAACTAACCTAACCTAAACAAACCAAACACCTAACTAACCTAACCTAACCCAACCTAACACCTAACTAACCTAACCTAACCCAACCTAACATACACTGCTTTAATGTCCTAACCTGATCACTTGTACCGATTTGATTTAGTATATTCTAATGTCATCTAATTTATCTAACCAAACGTAGCTTTATCTAACACCGCAACCCAATCTAACACAACACAAACATAACCAAACAGATTATAAACCAAACATAACGAAACAAAATCAAGCCAAACCTAACCTAACCAAGCCAGAGAAATAACATACCCAAACTAACCCCAAACTCTCTACTTTAGGCTAACTCGTGGGTGGAAGTTATTTTCGACTGCCGGGCCACTTACATCTTTGGCAATTTCCGGTGGCAGAAAGTTAATGGCGATGCAAATGAAAAGGAGGAGGGAGGGATGAAAGAGAGGAGGAGGGGGGAGTGAGAGGAGAAAGAGGGGAGGCGGGAGGAGAGGGAGGG
>NC_137010.1:6818600-6881100 GCF_032717465.1 Coenobita brevimanus
ACACATTTAATACTCACGCAAACACCTGTCCTTCTCTCTCTCTCTCTCTCTCTCTCTCTCTCTCTCTCTCTCTCTATCTATCTATCTATCTATCTATCTATCTATCTCTCTCAGCCAACCTACCTGTCTACTTACATTTTTCCTATCTACCTGGCTATCTATTGTCAGTCCATCTATATGCCATTTTAACTACTGATTATCCCACCTACTTATCGACTGTATGTTTCACTGCCTACCAGCCTACCTACCTACCTACCTACCTACCTGCCTACCTACCAATCCGTGCAGACTCCTGGTGTAATTTTAAACTTTGCGGTAATAGTTGACATCGCTTGCTCCAATATCCAAGATGGCCGCCATGTCACAGGTGGGGGGGGGGCGGATTGACGCACAGTTTCGTAGTAATAACAGGTTGGGGGGGACACAATCTGGCCGCACTATGGGGTGGTACTACTACTTTGCGGCCAGGTTGTGTTAGGAAGAATACTGCCACCGTATTCCCTGCGTGTCGTAAAAGGCGACTAAAAGGGGCGGGGTGAGGGGACTAGGGACCCCCTTCTCTATTTTTTAGTTCCTAAAAAAGAGACAGGCCAGAGAAAGGGATGGGGGATTGAGTTATCCCCGTACCCTGAAGATTGGGTCTATGAATGTGCGTGGATGTTGTAAGATTGAGGCTAAAAGGGAGGAGATTGTGTTAGCTTTGAGTGAAACGAAGATGAAAGGGAAGGGTGAGTCTATGTTTGGAAGTGTGAATGGAAGATTGTCAGGTGTTGATAGGGGAAGGGCAAGAGAAGGTGTGGCTTTGTTAGTGAGTCGGGAAGTACAGCAGTGTGTGATTGAATAGAAGGAGGTGTCATCGAGACTGATGTGGGTGAAAGCGAAATTTGGACGTGAGTTGTAGGTGTTTGTGAGTGGATATGGGCCTGGCAGTGAAAGGGATGAAATAGAGAGGGAGTCTTTCTGGAATGATGTTGATGAGTGTCTGCAGAGTTTTGGAGCGAATGTGAATGTGGTAATGATGGGAGATCTGAATGCTAGAGTGGGAAATGTAGCAGTTGAAGGTGTAGTTGGTATGCATGGTGTGCCTGGAAGAAATGAAAATGGGGAACGAATGATAGGGATGTGTGTTGAGCGAGAGATGGTGATTGGAAATACGCTGTTTGAGAAGAAAGATATTTATAAGTATACATGGGTGAGACAGGAGGGTGGAAGAGTTGTTGATAGAGCTTTGATGGACTATGTGGTTGTGTCTAGGAATGTAATAGGAAGATTGTTGGATGTGAGAGTTCTGAGAGGGGAGGGTGGAGGTATGTCTGGCCTATATTGTTCCAACACTCATCGAGTGATGATTTTTAGTCACCCTAGCTTTATTCTTCCATGTCGATTTGTTATGAAAACATTTGATAAATACCGACTTTTTAATAATATTTTTTCCTTCTCGTTTGCAAGATAATTTAGAAATGTTTCCTTCACCTCGCAGTTCAGGAGGGGGAAGGGGGATGAAGATGGCACACACCATACATACAGTATTTAATTTTTAAAAATTGTCTAAAACTGTGTATGATAATTGGGAATTCTCCAATCTGAACTTTTAAATAGTGCTCTGGCATGCATTATCCACTGCTTATGGCCATATATTGACCTGATTTACACGATATTTACTGTTGGGGGCTACATAACCAGCTATGAAAAGGCTCGCTCCGTTCGCTTCCCCCCTCCCCTGGGAAAGCCATCACTATCGAAGGTGCTGATCTCCTAAATACTTTTTCCTGTATCAAACACTGAGCGCATCGTGTGGTGTAGCCTACTTTCAAAATCCCGAGTCTACTCCTCCTCGACCCCTCGCTCCTGTGATTTTGTCTGTTCCTCGTGTAGTTATGATATATGAAGTATGTCATTTATAAACTTCACCCGCCCATGCGAGTGGAGACTGCGTGAAGTTGACTTTTAGAATGAGAGCTGCCACCTCCACTGCACACTAGATATACGTTGAGGTTGCAGCTGCCCTAAACCTCACTCCTTGTTGATCATTTTGTTTGCTGTCCACTCCTTTCGATAAATGTGAAATAACATTTCATATCTGCTAAATGCATCAGCTTTTGAGTTCTGCAGAACTTTTAGGTGATGAATAAATGTGGCAGTGGCAAAGAGAACCAATCAGTGCAGTGCCTGTGTCCCCTAGTCTTACTGATTGCCACGGTCATGGCGGACCGGATTAAGCTTTCATGAGGCTCTGGCCTGCTGGTAGTAATGCTGCACCATATTACATGGGGAGGATATACACTGAGCCCAGCATGGTAGAATATATATATATATATATATATATATATATATATATATATATATATATATATATATAATAATTGCCTTGGAGTAATAATATAAGGAAGGGATAGTGCCAGGTGATCATCTAACTCTCGCATACCGTACCCTTCAGTCCAGTTTTATCGAGAGGTAACCCTTTCAGTCCAGTAACCTGTATCTGTCGGTATCAGTCCACATTAGGTAGGTTCACTGAAGGACCGGACCTTCTCAGAAGGAGAATGATAACAAGAATTTATCTCTTCCCCCATGTAGGCGAAATACATATATGACTGGAGTATTTTAGGGAAGAGTGTTGCATGTGGAAGTGTAAAATTTGTATTGCCTTTGTTTACATACATCAGTCTTTATGCCATCGAATCAACAGGGTGCACACACAGGCACTCATATACCGTAATAAGACACACCATCAATACCCACTTTAATTGTCCACCAAAACCTGGGCTCAAACTCTAGACAATTATTGCTGACGTATTTTTATTTGATTATCGCTTCAACCAGATTGTTTTATTTTGCCTTATTTAATTACTTGTTTTTTTATTTTATTTACAAGAGCATCCAAGTAGTGAAAGAGTTAATGAAGGCAAATGAAATCGACGTCATAACACTGAAGAGACCAACAGGGTACAAAGTGTTAGAGGGAAGACCTATTGTTGTTGTACTGACATGGTTCAGGATGGCAGATTTATGTGTTGGGATCAATATCTTCATCACCATCGTCCTAATCATCATCATCATCGTCCTAATCATCATCATCATCATCATTATAATTATTCTCCTTGTTACAGACGGCTAAGGTAGGGTCCAGGAACATGAACAATAGGAAATCACAAAAGTAGGATAACATTCGAGTGGCCACTGGGAAAGTATGTAATATAGTTGTTTTTATTGTTTTTGTTCATGTTATTGTTGCTCTTGTTATTATTGTTGTTGTTGTCATTGTCACCCCATGCTCATCTGGACGTGAAGCCAAGGAAATCTAGGAATCCATATAAATATGTTTACAAATTTCCTCGATAAACAAGTCACCAAACCTGTTCACTGTCATCATAAATCATTTTGTTTTTCGTCGCTATTATTATTATTATTATTATTATTATTATTATTATTATTATTATTATTCCAGGTAGTACAGGAGGCTTCAGAGCACCTCTTCCTCGGCTATTTATTTAGCGTACAACATCGTAATGAATGTACTTAAAGGCGATACGGAAAGTCAGGCATGTTCTGTCTTCATAACACTCTCCAGAAATAATCGTTAAAAATAGATAGATAGATAGATAGATAGACAGACATGAAGCTGGGGCCTGTGCACACCTTCGCGCGCTCAGTTTTAATAGTAGAGTCGTTATTCTTGTTTGGTGTAAGGAGACCTGTGTAGCACTGTCCTTTAGCAGCTTATCCCTTCACCTTGAGCATGTCTTAGTTTAGTTTCTTCTGGTTGCCTCAAGACAATTTTATGCAGCTAAGGAGGAGATTCTGAAGAGGTCACTGAAGGTTACATCTACCCTCACTAGTCGCAAATATCTCGAAGTTGAACATAGTGGCTTGGGCTTAGCGAGAATAAACCTGTGTCATCGTAGTGAAGGGGTCAAAAACACTTCACTTATCGGGGGTTGGCTTAACAGTAGCTTATCTCAAGGAAAGACTTGTTTTCTTTTTCGCTTTTTTTCCCTCCCCCCCGAAGACTAGAGGGGTTTCATCCAGGGTTCATTCACATATTATTGGTGAAACTGGTGGTGGATAGAGGACACGCATGGTGATGAAGGTACTGTGTGGGTATGAATGTGGTGGTGTGTGAATGTGAGTGTGGTGGTGTGTGGATATGTGTGGTGGTATGTGGATATGTGTGGTGGTGTGTGGATATGTGTGTGGTGGTGAGTGGATGTGAGTGTGGTGGTGTGTGGATGTGAGTGTGGTGATGTGTGGCTATGAGTGTGGTGATGTGTGGACATGTGTGTGGTGGTGTATGAATGTTTTTCGTCAGTGCAATGACGTGACTAATGTTTTTACTCCTGCTACCACTGAACCATTACATTCAACTTGAGAAAGGTCTCTTATTGAAGGGGTTAATGAAGGCTGTCCTAACCCCTCCAGTCTGAATTCTCACTAAAATTGAACACAGTAATTGGTAGGAGACAGCAAGAACAGAACAGAAGTCCTCAGGCTGAAGTCAAATTCTATTTAAAAAAAAAAATAGTAATAATAATAATAAACAGTAGGTAAGGATCGCCCCAGCTTGCATTTTGTGAAGCATGTGGTGGATGAAAGAGTGTAGGATGTAGAGCCCTATGAAGACTGATATCGTTATGTCTAGGAAGATGCTCTGAAACTATCATTCTGTCATTAACACCCTTAAAATTCTTGGTTTTCTTTAATTTGACTTGGAGAAAATGTATTATTTTATGACTAACTTTGTTTTACACATACTGCATAGTGTTTTGGTCGCTGTGGAGGTACTGACCGCCACTGGTACATTGGAGTAATGATGTATGCAGACGTGCAGTACTTCCACATTGAGTTTTGTTGTAATATAAACAAACTAGTCAGTGTGAATAACAGCCAACCTAATAACTTTTGACAGTACCACAATGCATTAAATTCTGTTTCACTATGGTAATCAGCGTACAGCACTCAGTCTCATATACCGAGCCATGTAAGGTAAAGGTCAAGAAAGCCCTCGCCACCTCACTTTCGTTTGTTCTTGCATTCTTTTGTGGGGAAGGCACTGTGTACACATTATGCAAACAAAATTAGAGTATGGTGAATATGTCAGAAATGTATTTACTCCAGAAAAGCAATGTTGGGTCACAGTAGTGTATTGTTCTGGCGAATTGAATACGGTACCCTAACACAACCTAACCATCTATGAACCTAACAGTCTCAGAGGTTCAGCATTTCCAGTGTCATTTGGGGACTTATAGTTCTATGTTTATTTCAGTTCATCAGATTGTAGTCATGAACTATCAAGCCTTCAAAATTTCTGTGAAAGTTTCTGTAAATATTCCCCCCCCCAAAAAAAAAAAAATAATAAATAAAAAATAAATAAATAAATAAAAATCTGGGAATTATGTTTTCAGGTTCTGAGACATCTTCCACGTCTGTTTTCCCCTAAAATCTGGTATAAAATTCGTTCATATCGCCACACTAATTGAGTGGCGGAGGCTTTCTTGAGGATAGCAATTGACAGTGGTTGTTTCCCTGCTTCATCATGTACTTGTAAGTTGTAAATTGTAACACTCCCTGAATTCCATTATACATGTACATTTGATATTTTACATAAATGAAAGGTATAACCAATATTTTTATTATGGTGTCATATAATTTACGTATGTTCTCAGTCATTCTTTTATTTCTTTATCAAGCTTCATTTAAGTTATCGTATCATTCATATATTTTAAACTATGCTAAAAAGAATATACTGCATAATATATATATATATATATATATATATATATATATATATATATATATATATATATATATATATATATATCTGGTGACAATGACATGACCGGGCTGTGGCGCAGCACGGTTATATAAGGCCCGATTCACACTATAGGGACGGTCAGGCTCCAGTCACGCTGCACTCTCGCTCCGCTCGCGGTCCTGGTGCATTCACACGTCCGGTCCGCTCTCGCTTCGCCACGGTCCCGTCATCCCCTCTCCCTCAGCAGAAGTGCCACCACCATTGACGGAGGATGTGTGACTTTTTACGAGCCGAGTTGGCATTGATTGCCATTGCACTGGATGAAGAAGAAGAAGAAGAAGGAAGAAAACAATGTCAGAAAAGAAAGAGAGTGTGGGTTCATCCAATCTTCCAAGATAGGAAAAGTGAAGGGGAATTCCATACACTGTTTCCTCATTTGATTTTTGAAAGTAAATCTCAGCTATTTTAGAATGAACATTGGAATATTTGAAAAAATACTATCAAAAATTGAGGATGACCTGAAAAAGGAAAACTCATCATTCAGAGGGCTGAATCAAGACTGGAGCGGAGCGAGACCGTGGTGGGTGTTCTCACTGCCGGTTCGCTACGCTCACGGTCCACTCTTGCTCCGGTCAAAATATCTTTTGAATGGATCTTGAGCGGAGCGAGAGCGGAGCGTTCCTGGACCGTTACTGCCAGTGTGAATGCTTCCACTGAAATACATGTAATGATATTTGACCGGATCGTGAGCAGAGCGAGAGCGGAGCGCGACCATCCCTGCAGTGTGAATTAGGCCTAAAACGTCCCTCAGTCCCCTCTAGATACCGCGAAAGAAAGATGAACGACGAAAGAAGAGCATCTTTGGCCTACAACCCACCGGGTTTACGTTCAGATGAGCCTGGGGTTGCAGCTACTGTATATAGTGCATTAGTTCTAACCTGACAAATATTCCTAACACCTTTCAGCTCAGATGATAGCTAAGTGTAGTCAGTTTGAAAGTCTGTGTTCAGTAGTATCCAGGGAGACATTCCTACCTCATTACAGACATCGAAGATTCAACCACGACTTTTCAAAATTCAGGCTGTACCCAGTTCTATTAGATGATAACAGGCTGACTATACTAATACTAGTAGTAGTGGTAATAGTAGTACCACCGCTGTCTCCTATCTCCTCTTCTCACTCAGATCAAGTGAAAGTAGGAAAGTAAATACCATAGATTTTTTTTTTTTTTTTTTTTTTGGGGGGGGGGGTCGGTGATAGTTTATGGATAAAACAGTGCTAAATTTAATAATACTATTTCGTCTGTCTGTTTATCTGTCAATATGAGCTGGGCTGGGCTGAGCAGGGCAGAGCAGGAGATGACAGGGGGCTGCTGTAGGTTGGGCAGGGCAAAGTAGTGCTGGCCTGTGCTGGGATAGGTAGGACAGGGCAGGGCTGACTTGGGGGCAGAGTTGGGCTGGACTGTGCTAGTCAGAGCATGTCTGGGCAGGGAAGGCTGGCAGGACTGGACTGGGCATGGCAGGACAAGACAGGGATGGGCTAGTAGGGATGGGCTGGGATGGGTTGGGCTTGGCTGGACAGGGCTGTGCTGGGCAGGGCCGGGCTAGACTAGGCAGAGCTGGCCTAGACCGAGCAGGGGAGGGTAGCACAGGACAGAGGGCTTCTCCATGTTGGGCAGTGCAGCGCTGTGCATGGCTGTGCTGGGATGGGCAGGGCAGGGCTGAGCTGGCCTTGGCAGAGTTGGGCTGGGCTGTGCTAAGCAGGGCGTGGCTGGGCAGGGTAGAGCAGCGTAGTGCTATACTGTTCTGGGTTGGACAGGACAGGACTGTGCTGGATTGGCAGGGCAAGTCAGGGTAAGATTGGCTAGGGCAGAGTTGGGCCGGGCTAGATAAGGTTGCATAGGTAGAAAATGGCTGGACTGAACAGGGCTGGACCGAGCAGAGCAGGGCAGGGCGGGCTGGGCTGGACACAGCATGGGGGCACAGCCGGGCTGGGCTGGGTTGGTCATGGGAGAATAGAGCACACCTGGGCTAGGTAGTGCCAGGTTGGATTGGGCTGGATAGGGTAGTGCTGGGCTAGGTAGCTTCAGACTGGGCATCATTGGGCATGGCTAGACTGGGTAAGTTTGGTTAATTTACATTAGGTTAAACAAGGCATGGCTAGTATAAATTTAGTTACTCTTTAATTGGTGGCACAGATTGTATCAGTCATTACTTCATCCCCATCACTGCTCCATTCCTTTATTTCCATCCACAGGGATAGTGCCACCATGAATATTCCCCACATCCACAGTAATAATTTACGATATATTCCCTTGCAAGAGTCGTGTCTTCGTGTCCTTTAATCAGAATAAACTTTAAACATTTTGACTGTTGTTGTAGCCTGCTTGGTTAGAGTGATCGGATTGTCCTCTGATAAAGGCATCACGAACTGGTAGGTGCACTAGTGTTCTTCGCCAGGGTACATAGTTATCCCTTTTTCATTTATGTCATCTTTTCACACATCCATCCATCACTCATCTCCATGACACTGATAAATGGCTCACCTTTTTAAGGTTCTGCCTTCAAAGCAGGTTACCCTGTTGGCCTACTCGTGTAACAAGTATCCAGGTGTGTATACAGTACACCTGTTTGGTCTACTTCGGTGGCAAGCATCCATTCTCCATTCCATTCCTGTAACAAGTTTCTCGTCGCATAAGTTCTGCAACTGGGTTTCGTAGGTGATACAGGTTCCTCCATACTTTCTTTAGCCACTAACCTACAGTTGCAAATACTGCAATAGCTCAACAGCTCTCCCTGCAGCAGCTTCTGGTGATACTAGCCATTGTTGGGTTTGGGGTACCAGACACGGCATCTGGCCTGTGATTGTGTACATCATACTCAACCATAAAATATACAGCTGCACTTATATACACTGACCACAGTTCACTCATTTGATGTATTGCTGCCTTCAGGTTACTCTGTACTGAGTGACAAGCCATATAATTTCCTGTGATCCAGGAAATCATTAACTACATTTGGTGGCAAACACATAACCAAATGAAACCTAGTGGTCTAGTGGGTGAGGCACTTCCACATGACGGGGCCCATATAGGTTTACATCCAAGGGTAGGTTGGGGTTTACTAGCAGTGATCACATAATGCCACCCAAGGATATGAGGCAAGTCATTCTCAGCTTAAAAGATCAGGACTGAATTGTCTAACCCCAGGCTTCTATGATCCTGATGGGACTTAAAAGGATTGGGTGGTAAATACAATTTAAATTTCTGCATCTCACCAGTCACTCCTGCCAAGGAAATTGTACAAAAAGGAAATAGCTGTGGCATAAGCAATACCAGTATACTGTGCTGTAATATATGAAAAGTATAAATCAGTATTTTAAGACAATCAGTCTCGGAGTTAATCCAAGATGGCCATATCTGTCTATCTATTTATCTATATCTATCTATCTGTCTGTCTATCTCTCTATGTATCTATCTATCTTTATATATATACAGGATGACCTGAATTAAAATGAGCGATGCACAGAACAATAGGTAGCTGACTTTTTGCATCTGACGAAAGGGGGTAAATATTGCGATTTGACTTAAGACCTACTGTAGGGGATTAATGCTAGGTGTGTCCCACACAGGTGTAACTGGACTACCAGGACGCGACAAGGAACAGTCACTTGTCGTCTCCTGGTAGTACAGTCACACCTGTGTGGGACACACCCAGCATTAATCCTCTACAGTAGGTCTTTAATATTTACCCCCTTTTTTCAGGTGCATCCCTAAGGAAAAAAAAAGTCTGGTACCTACTGTTCTGTGCATCATTTTTAATTCAGGTCATCATTTGTTTCTGCGTGCCACTCCCTGCTGCAGGTGTGCACGAGTTAAGCCCCCCCCCCCCACACACACACACAGACTGTAGCACCAGCCGATCAGGGTGGTACTCCCCAAAGTTCTCTCATGTGGAATGGGAATGCTGGTGATAGGAAGAGCTGGAGCTCCTGTTCACTAGCTACCAAAATATTAGACCATCCCTCTTTTCTGACCTCTTCAGTGTGAGACTAACATGGAAAAGTGGGCCAGCGTACTCTTCCAAACACTTTCCTTCAACTATCTCATGCACTGCCCTATATGCACTTTACATAATCACACAATGTACCCCACTACGTCTCAGGGTTGGCATGCCCCTGCTACCTAGTGGCGGACCTATTGAGGGGAGGCGTAACGAGGGCTCCGACAGCAGATTTTGGGGCCGGGATGGGATGGGGCTTGGACCTGTGCTAGAGGGTACAGGACTACAGTTCCCAGACTGCTACTTCCCCCCAACAGAGGGTCCCGAACCGGGAAGTAGTGACCCAGAGGGTTGCCCCATCAGTGGGTGTATAATGGCGGATCAGTTACAGTGCCAAGGCGCGCTTGGAGGATGTCCCTGTAGCTGTCCTGGCAGGATGCCCCAAGGCCACTGCCACAACCACTGGTCACGGCTGATGGGCTATGGGTCCCACGTCCCATGCCTGGACTTGGGACTGTGCGGGTGGGTGGGGCCTGTGGTCTCTCTCTCCCCGTCATTTTTACCGATTATGACAAAAAAGGAGAAAAATCAAGCATGAGGAAACTGGATCACCCAAGGGGATGGAATGTGGGTAGTTTCAGGGACAGAGCAAGGGAAGTGGTTGAGACGTCGAGTAGGAGGTGGATGGATGTTAGATCTGTGCAGGAGGCTAGACACAACGGGGGGATCAGCCAGAATGACTACCAGGAGAGACTGTCGATACAAGGTATTATGGCAGGGTAAGGCAGATGGATATGGTGGTGTGAGTGCGTTATGGAGAAATGGGTGGAATATGCCATGAATGTATTGAGAATGAGTGAAAGGATAATAAGTGAAAATTTTGTTCGGTGGGGTCACATTTTCATTCATATCGGCGTATGCTCCACAGGCTGGACTAGATGATTTAGAGAAAGATAGATTTTGAGATGACTTTAGTAGTGTGGTAAGTGGTATGGGGGATGATGAAATTGTACTTTCGGGAGGGGACTCGTGGCCCAGTAGGTGAGGCAGCTCAAGGATATGAAGTGGTACATGGGGGATGTGCATATGGTACAAGAAATGAGGAAGGGGAAAGGATACTCAAGTATGGGGAGACAATGAACATTACTGTGTGCAACACATGTTTTAGGAAAAGAGAGAGTAGGTTGATTACAAATGAGTCTGGGGGAAACAACAGCCAGAGTGACTATTTCCCGGTCAGCAGGACTGATAGGAGGCTGGTGAGGGATGTTAAAATTATAGGGAGTGAGGAGTGTGTGCAGTAACACAAGTGATTAATATGTGACATGATGCTTATGGAGCGGGTGATGAAAAAGAGGACCTATGCACCTAGACATAAAATATGAAAGTTGTAAAAAAGGAGGACCTATGCACCTAGGAGGAAAATATGGAAGTTGAAAAACCAAGCAGTAAGGGATACCTTCTATAGCGAGATGAGTAGAGTGGTGGCTGAATAGGGAGCTATTGACAGAAGTGTTAATGAACAGTACAGAGCCCTCAAGAACAATCTCCTGAGAGTTACTGATTCAGTGTGTGGATGGACAAGACCCCCCGCCCCCCTCTACAAGACATAGAGTAACTGGGATAAGTGTATGGAAGCTGCAGTTAAGGAGAAAAGAAGACTTTTCCGGGAATGGAAAAGGGGTGGTACCAAAGAGGAATACTTGGCTGTCAAGCGTTGGGCTAGAAAAGGTTTACTGGGCAAAATCCGAGTCTCAGAAACTTTTACGTGATAACCTAAATAGTGTTGAAAGCAAGAAAATTATATTCTAGGTGGCAAATCAGATGAAGTGGGGAAACAGTCGTGTCATAGGTGAGCAGTGTGTATGAAGAATGATGAAGGAAAGGTAGTGGTGAACAGTGAGGATATTAAAGACACCTGGAGAGCGAATTACAACCTGTTGTTGCATGAGGAGTTTGACTGGAGCAGGGAGGTTTGGAGTCAGCAGGACCAGTGTTTGGGCCCTGGCCTTTGATTGACTGCTGAAATGCCGAAAGCCTCAGATATGGGAGTGGGGTTAGTTATTGGCTTGATAAATATGATTATATATGAGTGTGTTGTCCCAGATGATTGGCTGAAGAGAGTAATTGTAAATATATATAAGGGGAAGGGTAATGCTCTGGAAAGAGGAAATTAGAGAAGCAAAAGACTTTTGGACCAGATAATGAAAGTAATGGAGTGAGGAAATGAATAATGAATGTAGTAGTAGTAGTTGTTGTTGTTGTTCCCTAGGCATTCTGGCTGAACAGCTCCGAGTCCCTAAGGAAAGCCATGGTTGAGACCGAGCTTTCCCACAGAGCTCTCAAGGAGTGTATGTTGTGTTGTTGGCATAGGTGATTGTGTGGAATGCAGTCTTACATAATGTGCTCAATAGTGTAGGGTGCTGTGTTACATTTTGAACAGGCATCAACGACAGTCATCCAGCCTCTTTTGGTAACTAAAGAGGGCTGGATGATGCCCACATCTCAGCCTGGCCAGGTGGACCCTGTCCTCACGAGGGAGATAGGATTCAGAAGGCTGGATATCAGGCGGTCGTGCATGCGGCTGTGTTGTCTTTAAGTGACTGAATGGAGCAGCGAGTGATCTGAGTATGGATGTGCTTCTGGAAGCTGGTCTGAGGCGGACAAGAGGAGAGAGATGACAGTATTTGTGTATGATATCTTGTGCTGGGTGTTGTTTTGGTGTTCGTTGGTGTGTGTGGATGTGATGTCATGTAGTGTAGCGGATATTGTGGGTTTGTGGAGGCTGCAGCGAGAATTTGGGTGCCTTTCATGTCTAGGTGATCCTTGACTTTGGGGACTTTGGTTTCTTGATGTAGGTGGTCTGTGGGTGCAGTAGCTGTGCAGCCTGTGATTATTTTTAGAGGCTTGTTCTGTATTGCTCTGCATAGTCTGTAGGGTGTTGTAGTGTGTTTTAGTGAGGTTAGGAGCCCAAGCAGGGCTTGCATAATTCATCATTGAACGTACATATTGTTTGTATACTGTGGTGATGGTTTCTTTGTTGTGTCCAAATGTTGTATGGGCAAGTGACCTGAAGGCATTGAGTCTTGACGTTATTTTATTTTTAATGTTGCCGGTGTGTTTAGATGACACTGATGTATGTTACACCAAGGATTTTGTGTGTGTGTGTGTGTGTGTGTGTGTATTTACCTATTTGTAGTATACAGGAACTGAGCAATGCTCGTGTTGTCCTGTCAACATACCCACATTTATCTAGTCTACTTTTACACACATGAATGTTTTTTGCCTGCACCACCTCTTCGTCCAAGTTGTTCCAAATACTTATGCATTACCTAATATACCTAATTGTGATATACAGAATATGAGCTATGCTTGTTGGATCCCGTCTGTTTCTCAGCAAGTCAAATTTAACTTTAAACTCGTGTACCTTTTTAGACTGGACGATCTCTTTGTCCAGGCTATTCCACAGGTCTATACTTCTATAAGGAAAACTATATTTCTTGATATCCTTCAAGCAGCTTGACTTCTTCAATTTCATTCCGTGTCCTCTCTTATCCCATACAAACAGATCTTCTCGGTCAATTTTATCTACTGTACTCCTATCATGGTCCTGAACAGGGGCGCATCCGGGGAGGGGGGGGGGGCCGGGCCCGGACCCCCTCCTTAGCTCTCTGGGCCTTTTAAAAATTTATATATTATTTCGATAACAGCAAAACATGAAAAATTGGCAAGTACAAACCAAGAGTACATGAGCCAGCAGTTTTCTGACTCTAAACCTGCATGTGACCTCTCAGTAATTATTATCGGATTACATGACCTCACCTCACTACGCCCCCCCCCCCCTTAGAAAATTTCTGGGTGCGCCCCTGGTCCAGAACACTGCAATCATGTCTCTCCTCTTTCTCCTTTCCTCTAAGGCAAATCCAGCTTTTCCAGCCTTTCTGTATGACAGATCTGCCAGACTGGGGACCATCTTGGTTGCTGTTCTTTGTATTCTCTCAATCTTGTTTATATCTTTCTTCTTGTGTGAGGACCACACTACCGCTGCATATGCTAACCTGGGGCGGATCATGGCCACTATCAATTATTTCATCATCTCCCCATCCATATAATGAATAATACTCTTATGTTAGTCAAGAGTTTATGTCTCTATTTTGTTAATATGTTTTTCAGATGTAGGCTTAGGAGGAATATACTGAGGTGGTTTGGGCATGTGGAGAGGATGGAGGGTGAAAGACTGACGAAGAGTGTATGTGAGTGAGAGGGAGGGGGAGGCAGAGGATGAGATGGAGGGATGGGGTGGAGAGATATTTGAGAGAGGGGTGTGTGAGTTGGGAGCAGGGCAGTGAAATGGCGGAGGACAGGGCGACGTGGAGGCGATTTGTTTGTGGCCACCCCGACCAGGATTGAGGCGTCTGGCAATAGGTAGATAGATTTTTCAGGTGACAAACTATCCTGGACCAGCACTCCCAAATCTTTCTCTTCTCTCGCTTTTGTGACTGAATCATTATCCATCAAATAATTCAGTGATGGCCTCTTGGTACTTTTACCCATTTCCAATATTTAACCTTTGCGTTAAATTTCATTTCCTACATCCGGCTCCAATCATGTATCCTATCCAGATCCTCCTTCAGCATTTTACAATCCTCCTCAACCTCCACCTTCCTCAAGATCTTTACATCATCAGCAAACAGACTTGCATAACTGTTCACTCCGTCTACCATATCATTTACGAAAATCAGGAACATTACTGGCCCCAATACCGAGCCCTGAGGGACTTCACTTGTTACTTCCCTCCATCCAGACATCCTATCCTTTATAACTGTCCTCATTTGTCTCTCTCAAAAAGTCTCATCCATTCCAGGAGTTTCCCCTTCAGTCCTCCTATATACTCTAGTTTCCACATTAGTCTCTTATGGGGTACCTTGTCGAAGGCCTTCTCCAAGTCTAAATACACAATCCACCCAATCGTCTCTCTCCTGTACCACGTCAATCGCTCTTGAGTAAAAGCTCAAGTTGGAAACACATGACCTTCCACTTCTGAATCCAAACGGATATTCAGCCAAAATGTTCATTTCTTCTAGATATTTTATCCATCTGTCTTTCAGGATTCTCTCACAATTTTGCGACCATGTTGGATAGAGACACTGATCTATAATTCAGGGGTTCTTCCCTGTTTCCTCCCTTATAAATTGGCACCACATTTGCCCTCTTCCATTCTTGAGGCACTTTCCCCTCTTCCAGAGAACACACAACTGCGAATTTTATCCGCCAGTTGTTCTCTGCATTCCTTCAGTACCCAATTAGAAATTCCATCAGGTCCTGGGGCTTTCCTTACATCTTGAGTTTCCAGTAGTTTATGCACTTCCTGTACCTACACTTTTATATATTTTATCACCGGTACATTTCTAATCACTCCCTCCCCTTCCACAAACTCCTTTTCATTGTGTGTGTGTGCGCGTGTGTATGGTAGGGGAGTGTTGTTTATGGTTAGGTGTGGAATATGGCTGTGTTCTGCTGTCCAGTTTGTGAGAAGGGTCGCTGTAGATTTGGCTGGGGGTATTTTGAGCCTGTTTGTGGTAAACCATTCGTGTAGTGTGTTGGAGGATGTGTGCAGCTGTGTTTGCGTTTTGTTGTGTACATGTTAGTGGTATGTCATCTGCATAGGGAGCTATGTGTATCTGTGGTGTGTGGGTATGTTGTGCACGTATAAGTTAAAGAGTGTAGGGGACAAAACAGGAGAGGTAGACTGAGATGGTTTGGGCATGTGGAGAGGATGGGGGATGATAACTGGGGACAAAAAGTGAGAAGTGTTAATGTAAGGGGTAGGGTTGCGAGAGGCAGACCAAAAAAGACCTGGGAGAAAGTCAATTGAGTGTGACCTCAGGGATATGGGACTATAGGGAAGCTGGCAGAGTTCAAGCAGCATGTAAAGTCATTATGTGACCAAGGTCGACGCATGCAAGCATGTTGAAGCTTTGAAAAATGTGTGTGTGTGTGTGTGTGTGTGTGTATATATATATATATATATATATATATATATATAATGTGGATGGAAAGCTTTCGGTAAACATAGAAACATTATGAAAAATAATAGCTTGCCAGTTTGTATGAAACGAAAAGTACATAACGAATGTATAATTCCAGCTATGACGTATGGTTGTGAGACTTGGAAACTGACAAAATCGATGGAAAATAAATTAATTCGTTCTCAGAGAGCAATGGAAAGGTCAATGTTGGGAATATCTTTAAGAGACAGGAAAAGATCAACTTGGGTGAGAGAGCAGACTAAAGTCAAAGATATTATAGAAGTTATAAAAGAACAGAAATGGAGGTGGGCAGGCCATGTAGCAAGAACAAGGGATAATCGATGGAGCAAGAGGTTGACTGACTGGACACCAAGAGATGGTAAGCGTAGCAGAAAAAGGCCAGACAGGAGGTGGAGAGATGAGATAGAGAAATTTGCAGGGAAAACGTGGCAAAGATTGGCTCAGACAAGGAATTCGTGGAGAAGGTTGGGGGAGGCCTTTGTTCAGTAGTGGACTTGTAATGGCTGATGATGATGATGATGATATATATATATATATATATATATATATATATATATATATATATATGAAGTCATGCTTCACATACTTTGTACAAATGGTGAGAAAATGAAACCTCACATCTTTTTTTTATTATTATACAAAAAAATACAAGTTCAATGTGACATTTTTAAGGTAATTACACCATTTATCGATAATTAAAGCTTTTTGAATATTTTTTTGCATAAACTGATTAAGACATGGACCTATCTTTTGGACATATCCTAGGCTGAAACTTAAAAAGGCTAGCTAGATGCAGGATACTTGCCATGCTAACTCGATTATCTTGACTGATTATCTAGATGTCGTATCTGATTAACTGAATATTATATTTTATCATAACAGCATATTTCATAACTGAAAAGCAATATTAACACTGCATTACTCAAAAGACATATTTCCTTTACATATAGGTACAGCACGCCCTTCATTAATAAGATAACTTGGAATATGATTACCATATCCACTAACACAATCATTAAAAATTTAGGACTTTTTTTAACGATCATTTTTCTTGATCCCACCATTATAATGTCTGATTTCTCGCTATACAATAATTTTTCTCACTTATACAATCACTACAACACTAAATTGTTATACAATTGATGATAAGAAAATACATACCAGTCATAAAACAAGGGTGTGCTCTACCTTAGGTTTTCTACCAAATGATCATGATCCACATGATTATTCAGTGTGTCTCTGAAGTATATGTGATATCCAAACCAACTGGATCCACCAGAAGAAAAAATAATGACACTCATCCATCATTCACCCATTTCTAATGAATGCTGAATTTAAACTGACATTCTATTACAACATATCCTCAATATGACTATCTTATCTACAAATAATAAGCTGCATTCCATTCCATCTCCAACTTTATTTCACTCATTTTTCTTTGTTTCTCAATTCCAAGGTGCTGGCAAGGGATGCCTTTATTAACCGTACTGACATGACCAAGAAGTGCTACTACACAGTTATGCAAATGCCACATGACTTCTTCCCTGTTCCCATAAGAGAGGATGGTGGGCTGTGAAAATATGGAATCTTTAGCCTGCAGTCTACTGGGTTCATGTCCGGAGGAGCATGGGGTTGCAACCGTTAAGTTTCCTCTTTCTTTGCTTATTCCAGTCTGCCTTCCACTCTCGATTCATTTCCCCCTCCTCCTCACTTTAGTTTCATGTGTTTCTTATATTTTCCTCCCTTTCTCTTTTCATTGGTCTCCCTTTCGTTTTCACACTCATATTCTTCCTTTATCTCCCCACACTCTTTCTGCCATTATTCTTCTCTGTTTTGCAGACAGGAGGAGGCTGGTTACCATTAACCCCAAGAGGTACTACTAGAACTGGCTTTGCTTAACACTCCAAGGAGGGGAACTTAAGTCACATTTAGACTGCCCACATCCAGGCTGAGAGGTATGGATATCTCTTCTACACATCTTCACTCTGTTCCCTTGGGTAAGCTATACTCATTAGCTTTGGATGGTAGCTGGTATGGAAGAAGGAAAACTCTGAATTCAAACCCAAGGCTTTACGAAAGAGCTGGTAGGAGAAAGAGCATAATGCCTTTGAAAGCACACTGGTGCTGTTGGATTGCAAGGCTACCAGTACACTATTACCATTAATTATCTTCAACAGGTGGAAAAAGGTTTACATGTGCATCTATGGCCCTAAAAAACATAAACACATTCTCCTCTAATACATTTTATTTTCATCATTCTCTTCACCATCACTCCCTTATTCTCTTTAAAAACCAAAGCCTTTTCCTCTATCATTCTTCTATTCAGTTATTTCCTATGAAAGAATAAGATATTACATAATTTGAAATACCCTACTTCCTGCAAGACCTTCCCAATGAGAAGTAGCCACGGTAATAACGTCTCCAGGCTACTTTGGCCTTGAAAGGTTCTCATGCTCATCCAGCCACTTCTTTTTCTCCCACCAATGTCAGGTTCACCTCTCTAACATCACACCACCTACAGTTCTCCTACATTGTATTTTCTCTCACTAATGTACTGTAATGTTTCTGATCCTTTTTCTGCACTGCATAACCTTCCAGACTGTTACCCTCAACCATATATTTTTCAGACTCCTCAGCACCTTCTCCAAACCTTCCCCCCCCCCACACACACACATTTTTTTTTTTTTTTTACATGTTCATACCATTACACCACTAATGGATAATAAAGAAAGCTGTGTAATCAACCATGGAATTATAATGACAGATAATCACGGATCAGATAATCGAGGCTGCATCGCACACTAGGACTGTTTACAAGGTGACTTTAGGGCGGCAGACAGTGGACGAGTACACAAAACAAGTACACTATACTGAATGCTTCACATTCCCAAAACTTTCTCAATGTCTGAAGAATACAAGACAATGGCAAACAAATTTATATAATCAGTTATTTTAACACAATACCATACAAAACAATGATAACACTGGCAGTCCTACATTCCCCAAACACAATTGCTCGATGTCTGTATAATTCACATCAGTGGCAAAAACTAAGAACACTACTGGTTCTGAAAAGAAATGAACAATAATTATACATAAAAAATGTGAGGGGACTTAATAAAACTCACATTCATGAAAATAAAAACCCACTGCATACTTCACATTTACCATAATTCAAATGATAACCAGATACTGTCATAGCCATCACATCAGTTCAGAATTAATTTTAACACATTAGTCTATATAGATACCATTTACAAATCCAGTGTCATATGTTCAGAGTTTATCAATCCATTTTAAAAATTTCCCATTCAGAATACTACAACTCTGCCTCTAAAAATAGTGCCAAACACACAAGCACACACATACACAAAATATACCAGTTACCAGTGAAGGAACAGCATGACTTCTGTGATGTTGTAGGGAAAGAGCCAAAGAATCATAATATAACAGTGAAAGTGTAATGTTCAATACAGCAAGTCCTCATTGTATGTTGTCCCCCATTCCCTTTTCTATGTCCCTTCTGACATAAATTTCTCTCTGCCACTTGATTTCAGTTACACTAAAGCTGATTCCCATTTCCTGCAATCTACAGTGCTGTACCATGGGAATGGAAAAAGTTGTATTTAAGAACATATCCCTAACATACAGCAAGAACTGACTGGTTTGGAAGCATGGCCTGTAGCTAGACCAGGATACAGCTGGGGATGTAAGTAGGAAGGTAGACTTAAAAAGAAACAAAGGACTGTAATTGTCACTGCATTGTTGGGGAGTACTGTATAAGTAGGAGTGTGGATTTTGATGTAATGAAGGATTGCAGTTATCAGGATACAGTAAAAATGGTGAGTAAACAGTATGTAGGAAAGCTGACTCACATTAAATATAGAACTAAAATTATGGAATAATTACTGGAGAGTAATGTATAGTCAGTCGTTGTAAGTAAGGGATGTGCCTCAAAATATCAACACCTTTTCCGTACAACTGGTCTTGGAATTTTGGGAAAACTGACATACCAGCTCTGAAGGTAACAATCAGATTTTAACAGGCAATTTTTCCATTTGTGTGGACTTAGCAGCAGCAGTGAATGTAAGAAAAGTGACAGATGACAAGGACTTAATGTATATGCAAGAGAACAGACTGGGACAGAATGAATGGCTGCAGTAGTCAAATTTTTACCACAGTCACCAAGGCAGATTTCATAGCCCACTACATCAATCTGTGAACAGGCATGAAAGGCAGTGAACACACAGCAACAAAAGGTATATTCCTTTTGAAATATGAAGTAGGGCACTGGAACACAATAAAGACAACCTTGACACAACACAATTATCATTAAAACTTTATCTAATGCAATACACATTGGTGAAAGTCAGATACAGACACATCTAATTCAGTGGCCAGAATTTTCACAGGCAAATTACTACTTTACATTTGTCACCTTTCAAGTAATGCACAAGCCTACAGTTCAATGCTGAAGGGCTGCTGGGGGGAAATAAATAAATAAAAAATAAATCCTAACTTCAAAGCAATTTGAATTATGAGCAACTTTTGCAAGAAACTGGTATTTATTTTTCACCAACTTACAATGAACTTGAAATAGAATGATGTGCCGTAAAAAGTAAGCACACAGCAACTTCGGCAATAAGATGAGTACTGTATATGGAATGAAAGTGAGAAAAAACTACCAACTCTATACTTGTTACTGTAGTGACCCCAGCAAAGTAAGAACATAAAGTTACTCTACTGGACAATAACATACACAAGAAAATTAACATACGATATTGCTGAAGCAGACTAATGTTTAAATAAGCAATAGTTTATAAGGATAGATATAATAATGCTGCATGCAAAAAAATAAAATGAATAAATAAAAAATAAAATCTTCCACACAAAGTTATCCTGACAACAACAGTTCTACTGTATATTCCACCTCACTTCCCTCTCCTGCCTCCACCACAGCCTTATCCTGGATTCAACTGCAGTCCTTCACTCCATTCCACTTTATCCTGCATATACATCTTGAAACAGTATTATTTCATATTATTCAGGCATAACAAAAGCAGCACACATGCACTGCAAATATCATTAGCCACACATATTTTACATATAACAAATAATTTTGAAGGTATCATTACCCATATGGTACAATTTACAAGTAATTTCAAACTACTTCCAAGGGGTGGGTGAAATCAAGATGCACCAAAATGATGGAAAAATGAAATAGCAGTAAATAAGAAAGACATCAAACTGTACTGGCAGTCTTGAGAAATGTAGGGAAATTCATTCTCATTTCCCCCAACATCACAGTGAAAATCATAGAGTAACACTGGTCCTCAGTCAAAATCACAAAATCTAAAATAATAATAATAATATTACAGGTAATAAAAAATTCTACACCCTGTTTCCCAAATACAGCAAAAGTGCAAATAATGTCAGTAGCTGTGACATAAGACAGCAGATTCCATATACACCTGATATATACTCATCAGTCTCGTTGTACTTCATATATCATGTATAGACAGCCAAAACATCACCTCTCCCAAACGTTTATACACTATAGTAACAAGTTTGTCTGCTGCCAAACACCTAATCCCAAGAGTTTATCTAGGATGGTACTACAGGTAAAAAAAGTGCCTCAAAATCCCCTATCACCATTGATAACCACTCCCTGCCACCACCTCAAGCCACCCTCCAAGTACTTCTTCCCTGCATCTTTCCACCTTATTCTTAGGGCTTATCATTCTGTGACCACACTAAATACAAAGTCAAGAACAGCTGGGACTTATTTAATCCATCTGGTCTTATTCTGAAGAAAGTACTGTACTAAAGATGGCTGCAATAAAAGACCTCCAAGCCCTTGTTTTATCTTGATTAACTCCATCCCAAACCATTAGGAATAACACCTACTCTTTCACATTTACTTAGTTCTTATATCATCCCATGTCACCTTCCATCATGTACTTCTCAAACTTTACCTTACAAACATCCCACATCACCTTCATTTCTCTACTTGTCAGCAACCTCCATAGTTCTTCTTATCTATCCCATTATACTCTGAAACACCTACTTTTCCATCTTTTTCAGTTGTTCATTATTCCATCCCACAACACCATCTAGCACCTAAATCCTTTTCTGATTCATGTCATTCCATCCCACAACACCATCTATCATCTAAATCTTTTTCTGTCTAACTTCATTCCATCCAATTTGTTTTCTATTATTTCATGACTGGTTCACCTTTCTTCAAATCCATATCCTCTCTATTGTCAAAGCCATTTCTATGACTATTAAAATAAAATCACAGTCAGTAGATATGTAATAAATCCTTAGCTTACTCTGTAAGTTCTTTACATTTTATATATATATATATATATATATAGATAGATAGATAGATAGATAGATAGATAGACAGATATAGATATCTATATCTATATCTATCTATATATATATATATATTCATCCATCATCCAATCCTGCGTTGAGGAGTGTAGAAGCCCGGGGCTAGGCAGTTGGTCCTGACATTTAAGACGAGAGTGATATATATATATATATATATATATGTATGTATATGGAGCCTCTGGTACAGTGGTAGAGTGTGCCTTTCGCACGCTGGTGAGCACGGGTTCGCCTCCCACCAGAGTTGTAAAAACTTTGGGAAGCGTTCACCAAGCCACTTGCTACTTTGGCGGACACAAGGGGTGCTGTGGTTGAACCAGTGTTGCATACTAGTATGCTTGCACCCAATCGATTAAGGCAGGCCGATTACACTTGGTTCACAGAAGACAAACCCATCCAAAGCCACTACAACACTACAATCACACTCACAAGCACTTCTCACCCTACATACAGTCTCTACCATACAGCCTAAGCCACTAGGTAGAGATATATTGGCTGGAACATCCCTGTTTCGGTAGGGATAGGCTGGTCCTGCAGTGGACCTCAACAGCTGATGATATATATATATATATATATATATATATATATATATATATATATATATATATATATATTCTTTAAGCTCTGCCTTTCATGTCCTGGGGTCTACTTTATTACTCTGTATTTTACTGTATGTGAATGGAAAGTGTTACTGATTACAAGCAAACATGAGATAATGAAACTGGAGGGGAAGGGAAGACCAAAAATATGATGGGGCACATATGGGGTGGAGAGGTACAGTATATGAAAGAGGGGGGTGAGTTGGGAGCAGGGCAGTGAAATGGTGGGGGACAGGGCGACGTGGAGGCGATTTGTTTGTGGCCACCCCAAACGGGATTGAGGCGTCTGGCAATAGATAGATAGATAGACATATGAGAGATAGTAGCATCAAATATGGATAGACACTACTGGATAGGGACTGAAATGCCTCAAAGTCCTTCAACTGAGGCGACCCCTCACCAAATACAGCACCAGGCAAAAACTATCGGTATAGTGTCTGGTGCATAATATTCGATTTATTCACTGCCACATAACATATCCCACAATCCCAGTGACTGAAACAGACAACCAAGCAACTACAATATTTCTATGCATCCCACTTCCCTCTCCTTTACATGGTAGAGCCAACCACGTATTGCATCACCTCACCCAATCTACATCTCCTGCATGATACAGTGATGTATTGGCTGGCTATACATAATCAAAATCATAAGTAAGTAATTTTCCTCAGTGTAGTCATATAAAAGTCCTCTTTATCTTGTATTTAACATAATATATAGTGTACTTACTTTTACAATGAATTAAAATATACAGGACATAAGACTATTATTTGAAAGCACAGATATAGATATTAACATATGGCCAATCTTTAATAACTCCACTCAGTGTATTTTCACAATATGGTCACTCAAAAACACTTTACTCACTCAACATTCAAGTGAGCTAAAAATAAATTATAGGCTGTAGTCATTTCAGTTTAGGAGACTTTTTAGCACCTTCTCCTTACCAATTTATTACTGTATGTGACAAGTTAATCTTCTAGTGTATGTTATCTATTTAATGTAGGTAAAAAAAAAAATACATGTATATATATATGATTAACATACAAACAAAAATTAAGGTTTAATATGCCAAATAAACTGGCAATGGTTGAGATGCTAAGAAGCCTTCAAAACCAACAAGAAAACGAGCTTATGTCTTTATAGCTTTATACATGATCTATTAACCCATTAACTGCTCTATACAGCCTAGGCTGTTCCGAGTGCAACTGCTCAACACAGCCCTCGCTGTGCAGGTGAATTTCAAATATAGTGCCATGGTGACCAAGGCCGACCCATGCAAGCATGTTTGAGCCTTCAAAACTGAAACCGACCTGAAACCGAAAAAGAAAACAAAAACCATACATTCCAATAGAGAATCAGACACTTCAATGTTCATCCATCGCTTTACCAAGGTAAATATTGAGCTAATATTTCGTTACTATATACTCTGGCATGTGTTCTCTCAATTCCTAAGACAAAAGTTGGCCTTTGGGAAATTTCATTTTTACCCATATGTCCGCGCACCATGGACACCTCCAAAAAACTGCCATGAGCAGTTAACGGGTTAACAGCCACTTCAATCAATCATCTTCCTAACCCAACTTCATCACTCAAGAGGGTTGGGCAGGAATTAAAAAAAAAACAAAAAAAAAAAAAAAATAAGAGAAGAAAGAAGCAGAGGAAGTCATAACCTGAAATTCATAATCTAACATAAAAAAGGGGCTTTACATACTGATAATCTCTCTCCAGATCAATATAACAATTTTAATAATATAATTTCCATTTTGTCATTATCCTAACTTGAACTTTGATACAATTTCCATTTTGTCATTATCCTAACTTAAATTTCTACTAGTAGAAGATATATTTCCATTTCATCATCCTATCTCAAATTGCTACAATTGAAAGCTATTCCATTTATCATTATACTTTCCAGTTCATCATTATCCTAACCCATATTCCCACTATTGGAAGGTATAATCTCCATTTTATATGATAATCCAAATTTCTATTATCAGATATAATTTTCATTTCATCTTGAACTTAAATCCAAAGTCCCTAACCCAAATTCTTAATATTTAAAGATAAAATTTTCATTTTGTGATGCCACTAATCCATATTCCCACTACCTGAAGCTATACCATTTTATCATGGTGCTAATTCATATTCCCACAACCAGTAGACATGATTTTAGTGTTACAATTATAACTCAGAGTCCCACAACCACAAAATGCCATTTCCATTTTATAACTACCCTAACCCAAAATCAAACTACAGTAGTGTATCACAAAACATGCCATATCCAAGTCTGAGGTCATCAAGGTTAAAGTCTGCAGAATGTCTTTCATTTAAAACAGTCTTCAACATTAATTGTATTATACCCTGCATCATCATCATCTACTCCTGTGTTTCCCCATGAGGAGTGTAGGAGCCCAGGGCTAGGCAAGTTGGTCCTGACATTTAAGATGAGAGTGACCAGCCTCATTCATCCCTGAGTGGCATTATGTAAGCAATAAACCCTAACCATCCCTTCAATATGAACCTGCACCGGCTCAATCCAATTGGAGCGCCTTAATTACCCACTAAACCACCTGGTGCCATAATCTGGTTGCATGGTTACCACCCAGCATAGTAAATGGTTTCCTGATGTTTGGAAACCATTTGGCTTGTCATTCAGTGTAGAGTCACCCATAGGCAGATGGAAGAGGAAAGAATGAAGGGGAAAAAAAAAGACAGAAGAGGGCATTTAGAGTCACCCATAGGCATAGGGAAGGGAAAAGAAAGAAGGTATTTTGAAAATGGATCACTAACATTGTGTGGTTAGCTAAAAAGTTACAAAAATATTATGATATATAGATCTGTAACATCATATGTTATGTTACATAATCATCCCAACCAATTTTCCATCCCACCCAAAAAGGGTGGGGGGGAGGGGGGCCTAAAACCATAACTATCAAATTTTCCCAATGAAATTGTTCATTCAATTATTCACACATCATGAAAGTTTCAGAATCTTGCCTTGCCTCCACTTCAGAAGCATCATCAACTAGGCTTTAATTTTTTTTTCCCCTTAAATCCTTTGGCTGTGATATAGTTACTGTACTTTCCATTTTATTTTCACTAACATCAATAGATTTTACTAAACACAAGAAAAACCTAAGGCACCAAAAACATAAAACACTATCCAAGTTAATGTGATAGTCGAAAATAATGAACTTTGCATTTTATTCCAGCCTAAAACAGACAATATGTTTGTTTGTTTCCTCATGGAAACTCATACTGACAAAGTTCTCTGTAACACTGTCAACAAATAAGAACAGAAGGTGGGGGAATGCTAATCCCTGCCATTCTCTCCCATAAGGAGGAGTACATGGGATAATATTCTCTCTTCTACTGTAGGGACAGGTTATGGGGTTACCACCCAGTGCAGTATATGAGTTCCTGAGATTCATGAAACAATTTGGCTTGCCACTTAACCCACTGAGATTCCGACGACGCGATTTCACGTCATCGTAAATCCAACCGTTCAGATTCTGCTTCTGATGACTAGAATTCGAGTCGTACGAAACAATTTTTTTTTTTTTTTTTTTTTTGCATGTATTCCATCTCCTATCTGGCCTTGTTTCACATACACTATCCTGTTTGTCCTTTTCCAACTATTCATTTTTACAATGACGAGTACATCAGATAGATATGCATAATAAATAGGTTTTTACCATGAATAATATCAGTATTACCAGCATGAATATTTTCCAGCGTGACAGCAAGAGCTTTTGTTTTTCTCTGTGAAAACTACTAACTTTTTATGGTACACTAGTGAATGTGGTGCCATTTTAAAGCTGAATACTGTAGTTTTGCTCTTTATCGTAGTATGGTTGAAAAAGGTAGAAACGATAGCTAAAAGGCCAATAGGACAAGTAGAAGTTAGCTGAAGAGGAAAAATTGCACACCATTCCATATAAAAATATTTGTAAAAAAAAGAAGTATAATAATCCCTGTACTATCCGAATGCCCACTTTCCGGACACACCACTTACCGGACATTGTGGGCCTGGACCTTCGGAACCCAAAAATAACCAAAAAAAGAAAAAAATCCCCCCGAAATCCGAATTTTTTCCCAACTGTAATTTGAAATTGCCGCGCTGCGCCAAACAGCTGTTTACACCATGGCCCCTTCACCTTCCCTCCTCCTCCCTCCCCCCTCAGGGTTGCCATTTGGTATTTTTCATTACCAAATGTGGGCCAATTTGGTAATGAAAAATTCGTTTGGTAATGAATCAGAATAATGCTTTACCAAATGGATTTTTCACTTGTATGAGGATACACAGGATGGAGATGGTGGATTGTTTGCTCTCTCTCATTAATCTGCTAGCCTACATAGCATGAAAATAATTAACATGCTGTAATTACATATATTTCCACCTGTATATATAATAAGTGAAGAATAAATGCTAGCTTTACAAATTAGGTAATGAAAAGTTAAATTTGGTAATGAAAACTTAGGAGTTTGGTAATGTGGCCATTGCGATCTGGCAACTCTGTTTCCTTGTCACCAACACTCCAACAGTTACTGCCTAACTTCGATCGCGAGTAGATGCTTATCGCAATGGAAGCCACGTGTGCTCATTTTTTGTGAATAAACAGTGAATAAACTGCAATACCTCGCCACTAAACCACACAGGAATTTACAGTGTTGTGCAGTGTTAAGAAATTAGAATTTAGAGTGCACAGGATTAACTGTGGAGTGCAAATTGGCGGTTGAAACTGGGATGGTGCAGTTAAGAACAATGTCCAGTGTTAAACAATTATAACTCACAGTGCAAAGAATTAAGTGCAGCACAACGCTGTAGCAGCCGTGGCTCAGTGGGTTAGAGCGCTCCGTTCTGACCGAAGGGTCGGAGGATCGAATCCACCCAAGGGTCATTGGTAGACATCAGGAAGGGCATCCGGTCATAAAATGCTACACGTTCCAGTCCAAAAGTCCTCTACTCAGGGGCAACGCCTTAGCCCTTCGGGAATACCAGGCGTAAAACCAAATTATTATTTATTTATTATATATTTTACAACACTGGATTACTGTACGTGCTTCAAGAGCATTTTCACCGCTGCCCAAGCCTTAGAGAAGGCGGCCACAGACATGCTGTAAGTACACTGGCTGAGGTACAGTCTTTTCTAATTCCTTATTCTTTGGTTCCTTTTCATTTATTTCATGCTTTATGTCCATTATTGGTGTGAATGGGGTCTTAAATAGGTTTAAATAGGTGCTATGCATGTCCGGTAGGGGGTTATTTAGGTGGCTTTCAAAATTAGGCTGGGTTAGGGTCCTTAACCCCTTAACCGTGGGGTGTCACTTTCGTGACGCTTGGGAGCAAGGGATCATATCGCGGGGCGTCACTTTTGTGATTCTGTGTTATTTTGACTTCGCCCAGGCTTTCAAGTGGTTGCTTGTATCATCTATCAGTATTGCCAAAGTCCAACACTAGTCAGCACTCCTAATCTCATCTGTACTCCCATCTATTGTTGACAATTTAGCCATTTCTCCCCATTCTTGCCTTCCCTCCCTACCTTCCCTCCATTACCCTCTCCTCTCGCCTGCCAGACAACGCTGCGCTAAGTAAATCTTCCCCGGAATTTTCCACTTATTTCATCCATGGAAATAAGTCCGATGCCCTATTCTTATACCAAATAATATATACAAAAATGAAATAAGGTAAGTGATAGTGCCATACACCTGGAATTGGCTAATTATCACCTGACAACACCTCATGTGCACCCGTTTGCTAATTTTCCTTGTTTACTTCCCCTTGAAATATGCCGTATAACCTATTCTCGTAATAAAAATATATATAAGAAAGGAAGGGAGAAGCCTAAGTGATATTTACATTCACCTGGAACTACCTAATTTATTATGTATTGTCTAGATTTCCTGCCAATCATTTCATAGCGTATATATTAGCAGCTGTCACCACGCTGACATTGGCAGCGTTGCACTCCCCCTAGACCACCACAGCATTCAGTTTACTGTTGTCTTTCAAGGTGAAACCACGTCGGATTCACGCCTGTCCAATTCCGCTGGTTTTTAGCCCCATGCAAAGGGCCCTGTGACCTCTACCCCTACTAAACCTCGTGTGGAAAGGAGTAAAGGGCTAAGTGACTGCTGTGGAACGTGAACTGGCTAATTTATCAATGAAAATGATGGGCAGTGACAGCGATCTTTCTGGTGAGTAAAACAGTGCAATTGAAAATGTAAATAATGTGTGAACAGCAAGTGAAAGCAATGAATGTAAATATAAGTGAACAGTGGAAAACAGTTTTATAAGTTACTGCAAGTGACAGTGCATAACTAAGTGTAAATAAAAGAGAAATATAAATAATGTAAATAAAATAGAGAACGTAAATAGAAATGTAAATGAGTAGTAATATAAGAATACGAGTATATATATATATACCAGGAGTAATGAAAGTGAAAGTTTCACTCTAGCATGTATGAATACTACGAGTTATGAAAGTGGAAGTGAAAGTGACAGATTCGATCTCAACGCTAGTATACAGGACGAGAAAGTGAATGTTACGTATTTTACTGAAAGAGAAATTGAATGCCTAAAGTGACAATAAACTACTATTACTGAAGGAAGCTTATGGATAAAGACTGCAGATATATATAAGTGTTATACAGTAATAGAAATATAAACTGTGAGTGTTTTTATGAATAATAAATGACAGAATACCAGCGGCGAACGAGCGCAAGTGGGAAGGTCATACGCGCTCGTAATTTTCATTGCTTTCACAGTTTTTTTGTTTTTTTTTGAGCATGAATTCCAAACTATTTGAAAATCATAGAATAGTGTTTCTAGTGATAATATCAGGCTGAGGTAATCATATTACGGGGTGTCAGGAAGTGTAAAGTGGAGACTTCGTTACCCAACTTCAGAAGTCTCCACAAGTCCTACGGTACTCGACGAAGGCTCAACAAACATCCCAGGAGAAAGCTAAAGGTATGTGCCATATGCATATTTAATTATAATATTCTAGGACTAATAACTGATTTTTGGCAAATATTTTTACAAAGTCTGTCGGAGCGTGAATATCCTAGCGGGACACTCAAGTCGAGCCAAAACAACCCTGTGGTTTAGGGGTGAAGTACCAGTCCAGGAGCCAGGGGCCCACTTTCTGGACATGCCTTTGGCTCTATTACGTCGGATAGTAGAAGGACTACTGTATTAGAGTTACGTGAAATTTGATAGCACCATGTCAATCTACAGTAAATTCCCTTTCTATTGATATATAGGTTATAGCAATTAATTTTAGTTTTCACAGAGGAAAGTGAAAGGTCTCGCTGTCACGCTGGCAAATATCCATGCTGGTAATACCGATATTATTCATGGTAAAAACCTATTTATTAGGCATATCTATCTGAAGTATTTGTCACTGTAAAAACTATTTGTTTTTACAGTGACGAGTACATCAGACAGATATCCATCCATCATCCAATCCTATACTGCCCCATGAGAAGCGTAGGAGCCTGGGGCTAGGCAGTTGGTCCCAGCATTTAAGATGAGAGTGACCAGCCCTACTCATCCCTGAGTGGCATTACATGAGCAGTTAACCCCAACCATCCCTTGGATATAAACCTCCACCGGCTCAATCCAATTGGAGCGCAATAATCATCCACTAAACCACCAGGCGCCAATATTTGGTTATATGGTTACCACCCAGCATAGTAAATCATTTCCTGGTGTACAGGAAACCATTTGGCTTGTCATTCAGTGTAGAGTCACCCACAGGCAGAAGGAAGAGGAAAGAATGAAAGAAAGACAGAAGAGGGAATGTAAAGTCATCTGTAGGCAGAAGGACAAGGAAAGAATGAAGGAAAGAAAGACAGAAGTGAATGGAAGGAAAGAAGGATGGAGGAGAGGAAAGGGAAGACACCCAACAGCAGCACTACATCAAGTGAGTGGATGGTGAGTGTCCCCACCTATCATAAATCAGATAGATATACATAATAAATAGGTTGTTACCAGGAATGATAGCAGTATTACCAGCATGGATATTTGCCAGTGTGACAGCGAGAGCTTTCGCTTTCCTCTGTGAAAACTAAAATTAATTGCCATAACCTATATATCAATAGAAAGGGAATTTACTGTAGATTGACATGGTGCTATCAAATTTCACGTAACTCTAATACTTTTTTTTTTAACAAATATTTTTTTTACAGAATGGTGCGCAATTTTTCCTTTTCGGATAATGTCTACTCGTCCTATTGGCCTTTTAGCTGTCATATCTACCCTTTTCAACCATACTATGATAAAGAACAACTATTCAGCTTTAAAACGGCATCACATTCATTAGTCTACCATAAAAAGTTAGTGTACAGTGGCCGATTAAGTACAAAGATTGCTGCGCGACTGCAAGCAATATGTGCACCAGGCTGAATCTGGCACAGATACAATCGGTGGAGGGCCAAAAATCTCAACGGGTTAAGAGCAGTGTCTAAGGTGGTAGTGCTATATCAAGTGAGTGGATGGTAGTCACCCCCATGTATAGCCAATGGGTTAACTGATATGATGGTGCTTCACATACAGTGCACCTGTTGGAGTACAATCTGAAAACTTTAACCTTGGATTTGGCAAAATGGTTACTTCAAACACTTGGGCATCATAAAATTTTCAATACTCCAACCCAAAGTCCCACTACATAATTACATATGGTTCCAAAACTTTACTATGGCACCTCAACTTACAATGAAAGTGACAATGTGATTCTAAAAAGTTAATCTGCAACATTATATATTTCTGTAATGGCATATGAACTAAATCCCAACACCATTATCAACATCCTCAAAAACAATATGCATTCACAACTCTCATATTTTCTTTCTACATATGTTCAGTCTTCCTTTGTGGCATCATCTCTTATGACTATAACCCAGCCAATTTTTATCAACATCCTATCCCATTTTCTCATACTGCAAAGGGCAGGGTTCAATTCATGTTAATATGTAATCACAGTATATTGTATAATATATCCTTCATGTAAACTAAAATTAAAGGAAAAATCTCAAGAAATGGATCAAGAGTACCTCTCTGAGTCTTTTTCCAACAAAAAAAAAAAAAAAATCAAACAGCCTTATTTTGGATCTCAACCCAATATTAACATGGGAAAGTGGGTTAGGAAGATGAAAATCCTACTGTACTCTGTACCATACTGCCTTATCTAACATGGCTCCACACATATACTGCAAAATGCAAAATTACTAGTAACCTCAAACTGTTGTAGACATTAGTCTCCATTGTCAAAAAATAAAATATTCTGGATTTGGTAAAGTCACTGGGAAAAGAAAGTCTCTCCATAAACCAAATACTTTTGTCATATAAATTTTCATTACACTTAACACAGACTCCCCAGCCTTTTAATGCATCCATCCAAACTTATACATCTCAGTGCTCACAAACTCTTCAAACTGAGCACACAAAACAGTCTCCACTTGCAAAAAACCACAGCAAAAGCATATGCCCTTGTGAATGCCAAAAATGTGGCCAAGAAAAATACGTGCTACATTCCCAGAGCATTAAAACTGCTGAATTGTTTGCAAGCTTGGTACATTGCAGTTATATTTTCTCTAAACAGTGACTGAATACAACTTTCATTACTTAACATTCAAGCTCTTATTTCATATTTCAGATACTGTATATGGAATACTCATCTACTTTTTCATTTTTCTAGCAAATAATTATAATGTTTAAAAACCTGTATTAAACAGCTATATAAATTTCATTCATTAATTTCCGGTTGCAAATACATTGGCTCAAATCAATAATTTTGCAGATGATGTTCAAATGATCACTAAATACCAAGATCTCGTAAACTTTTCACACTAACTCTTGGCACCCATAAGGTATTCAAATAAATCTTTCTAACTGACACCTGTACTTCATACTGTTAGCCAGAAAAATGCTTTTATTTATTTATTTATTTTTTAAGCTTGGGATTATTATATATTCAGTTCTGTTTTTCAAGGTGTAAACACTGCAATACGGTACACCAATTTGCAAGCTCCAATATACGCTATTTATTCTTGGCCGACAAGCATAAACAATGGTTCTAAAATAACAGCTCTATTATGTACAGGACTAGTGCAAGAAACTGGACAGTGGAAAGAGAGGAATGCAAAAATATAAGCAGGGTGGAACTATGTACACATGGTTATATAGGGGAGGGGGTGTAAACAATGCAACTGCAGATAAAAACAAGCAAGAGACAAGTATAGAAAAGACAATCTGGCTTGGATTTGCACTAGATTGTATCCTCTGCAGGAAAGAAGTGTGGTGAAAGTGTGAATATCTGAACATGTTTTGTGAAGCACTCTTATCCAGTTATTTACGGTATATATTGTAATAGCCACAGGGTTCATCAGGCACCACTTACTTAGACAGTACAGTATACTGTACTGTTTTCTAACTGATATTCTTTCTATCTTTAGGACAGTATATCTGTATTACAAATGTTCGCTTTAATGATCAATTTGTCAGTAGGAATCGCTGCTTTGCATGGATATTGTATACGGCCAAGAAAATCAACATCAAACTATTCACATCAAATAACTCGGTCTAAAAAAATGGCTGAATCCAGATAATCATACTTCCACCACTGTATCTAGTCTAACCTCATAACGAACACTGTACTGGGTAACAACAAAGTGTGCACACATCTAGTCTCACACACACAGCTACAGTCGCACACCATCAGTTTTATACATTCGTTAGGGGGTGTTCAGACATGAATCGGGTAGACAGGATGCTCTGGCTGAATTATGCCACAAAACTCCCAGACCACCCAACTCCAAATGGCTAAACAACACAATGGCATCAACACAGCTGGAAATGTGGGGGCTACCTGGGCTAATTCAATGATGAAATACATGTCAGGGGACTGCAATCAAACCAAAAGACCAATATGGTTCTTCTACATCTTGATTAATATTTGAACTCTGATCCTGACTGAACATACCATTGAAGTGAATCCATATAATGCTCTCTACCTGGTTATTCACCAAAATCTTCATTAAAGTTCTACAAAGAGGATTTGCAAGACTGGATCCATATGCAAACTGGCTTACAAGATCTGCATAAACTCTTGCATGGATGGCTTCAATCTCTAACTTCTGAGATACCACAAAATCAAGGATTTGTGGATCGGTATTTTTGCATGTGTGTGTTTATTTTATGTACCAGGCTTATTCTGAAGCATGATTGACACCATCCTCTCAACTGCACGCTTCAAACCAACAATGTTGTCATTAAGTGTGTGGCCCATTGACATGATGTTTGAGTTGAGAGTCTTCAGATGCAAGTTCATTTCCCTCTGGGCAATCATCAACTGAAAATCAGGTCTTCGTGATCGCCGGGCAAAGATCTTTGCCTTGTGAAGCTTCGATTTTCTGCGTTTGGCAATTGTTGGGGGTGAGAGTTTAACCTTGATTTCTTCCTGTCTGACAGTGGTCCACTGGGGCTTAACCTGTGGCTGTATTGGTTCTGCTGCACTCTGTGGAATTTCTGGGGGATTATATGAACCATAGACAGTCCCAGAGTAGTGCATCTGATTCAGACTCTGATGCTCAATTGGGGTGGGTGTGGGAGGGGGCATGGGAGGTGGGATTGTGGGGGTGTTGAGGATGGTGGGGTGAGACTGTGGATGAATGACTGTGGTAGGGGTGGATGCTGGGGGTGGGGGAGCCAGGTGGTGGTGCTGGGTAGGATAGTAGGGGGAGTGAACCTGTGCTGCTGTGTCCTGCATCATATGAGCTTCAGCTGGCGGCAGTGATGGATGCGAGGCGGGCGGATTCACAACATACGAAACTGGGCTCGATGCAAGGTGCCCTGGCGGTGATCTGTTTGTCGATGGACCAGCTGGCAAACTATAGGGGGCACAAGGTGCATTATTATCTGCAACTGATGGTGAGGAAACTGGCAGTGTTTTGGGGGTGGTGATTTCTGGAGATGGTGGGCTTGGCAGGAAGTCTGGAGTGACAGAGATGGTCTCAGGGCCACTAGCCGGAGATGCCACTGGGTTGGGGCTGACTTTGCGGGACAGAGCCAGGCGTTTCAGGTTACCAGGAGCCGGCAAGGATGGGGTGCTATTCTTGATGATGTCATCCATCTCCTGAAAACAAAAACATGGTTGCAACTGGGATCACCTGATATATACAGCCAGATGCTTAATCCCTAAATGGCCACCAGCATCAAACGATGCTTTCCCAGAGCATGGCCGACAGCGTTGATGCTGCGTGACCTGTAAAAAACTGTGAAGAATTTTGGGAAGAGAATGAACATCTGGGAGGTGTTGACAAAGACCTACTCTACCCTCTAAACCATTCAGATCGTCAGTAAATCTCATGAATCAGTCATCAGTGGATGTCCATCTTTTGCTCCCCTTAAGTGTTAGTGTATGTAAGAAAAAGAAAGCAGGTAAGTCAAGAAAAGAAAGAAAGTTTGTTTCCCAGACTGTGACTGCTTATCAGTATTTGCTTTTGACCTAGAAAGGGAGGGGAAAGAGATAAGCATCCCTCACAGCACTTGCTCTCTCTGCCCATTCTGCAACTAAGAACCATACAAGCATGAATGCTAAGTTGTTTTTTTTCCTTTTACTCATTTTATTTATATCATTATTTCCATTACTGTACTGTTTTCCTGTGTGTGTGTGTACTTACAGGAAAAATATTCACATTCCTTGCTTATTGTACTTACAACTACAACCTCACCATCCCTTCCCCCAGCCCACTGTGCTTATCTCTAGCCTAACTGTTTTTTGACCACAAGGGATGTCCATACAGAGCTGCACCCATTATGTTTCTCCACTCTTTCCATACATAATATACCACCCAGAGTTATTAAAAAAAAAAAAAAAAAAAAAAAAAAAAAAAAAAAAAAAATTACAGGAATAAAACATTATAAACACTGTTTCCTCATAACTGATATTTTAATTTATAAGTACTGTACACACATTTTATACTGAATTTGTTCATTTCTTTTGTGGTAGGTGAGGGTGCTCACCACCCACTCACTCGATGTAGTGCTGCTTTGGGTTCTGCCCTTTCCTCTCTTCCTTCCTGTCTTTCTTTCCTTCATTCTTTCCTCTTCCGTCTGCCTATGGGTGATTTTACACTCCCTCTACTGTCTCTCTTTCCTTCATTCTTTCCTCTTCTGCCCATGAGTAACTCTACACTGAATGACAAGCCAAATGGTTTCTTGTACACCAAGAAACCATTTACTATGCTCGGTGGTAACCATATATCCAAATTATGGCACCTGGTGGTTTAGTGGGTAATTTGGCACTCCAATCGGACTGAGCCTGTGTAGTTTTATATCCAAGGGGAGGTTGGGGTTTATTGCTCATGTCATGCCACTTAGGGACGAGTGAGGCTGGTCACTCTCATCTTAAATGTCAGGACCAACTTGCCAAGCCCCGGTCTCCTACGCTGCTCATGGGGCAACATAGGACTGGATGATAGATGGATGGACATATTTCTTGTTTTGCACAAGCATTTCAGCAACATACGAGGTGTTCTCATGGTGAATACTATGGATGTAAGACCTTCCCTTCCCTTCATGCTAATCTCCTTGTGCAAGGTCCTAATTGTGGGTCGTATAGAATTTTAGCTACTGCGGTTCAGCTTGTATGCACAAAGTAGGACCCTTATATGGTTAGAGTCTAAAAATAACATCTCTCATCTCTCTTGGACACAAACTAAACCACCCAGACAACAGATATAAGTCAATACTTGCATAAATACAATAAACATAAAAAAAAATGTGAAAAAATAATTATATATATATATATATATATATATATTTGTGGTAGGTGGGGGCACTCACCATCCACTCACTCGATGTAGTGCTGCTCTCTGGTGTCTGCCCTTTCCTCTCCTCCATCCCTCTTTCCTTCCATCCTCTTTTGTCTTCCTTTCGTTCATTCTTTCCTTGTCCTTCTGCCTATGGGCAACTTTACACTCCCTCTTCTGTCTTTCTTTCCTTCATTCTTTTCTCTTCCTTCTACCTGTGGGTGACTCTACACTGAATGACAAGCCAAATGGTTTCCTCTACACCAGGAAACCATTTACTACGCTGGCTGGTAATCATATAACCAAATTTTGGCACCTGGTGGTTTAGTGGGTAATTATTGCGCTCCAATCGGATTGAGCCGGTGAAGGTTTATATCCAAGGGGTGGTTGGGGTTGATTGCTCGTGTAATGCCACTCAGGGATGAGTGAGGCTGGTCACTCTCATATTAAATGTCAGGACCAACTGCCTAGCCCCGGGCTCCTATGCTCCTCATGGGGCAATGTAGGATGGGATGATAGATAGATAGATAGATATATATATATATATATATATATATATATGAAACCTCCCATATTATGTACTGATTTTGTAAAACACATATCTAGTCATTTCAAACCATTTCAGCACCACTGAATTTTTAAGGGGGTGAGAATAAGGATACTTCTTAGAACAATGTTTTTTTTGCTCCTCTGCTTAGTTTTAACCGGCATGTACTCAGTCATTTTGCGAATTTTTTGCACTTCATTGCAAAGCACAGGATAGGTTTGGGCAGCTAAAAATTGCACTGCCAGGTGTGATTCAATTTGATAGGCAAACATATTTGATTTTTGAAACCTGCAAAAATGGTGCCAGGGCCAGCCAGTGAGTCCCAGATATTTCTGGTCCCATGGCCAATGAGGGTGTAATTAATCTCAGAAATATGCAACAAAAATGCCCTCAAACTTTTCAATCCTTCTCTACTCTAACCCACACCTCAACACCAGTCTCCTTCATCAAATCCTCCACTCTTTCTATTTTATTTTTGGTCCTCCACTCATTTTCCAATTAATTTCACTTTATCGTTTTCTACCCATCCATGTAAAGCCTGTTAACCCTTTGAGGTTTTTGGGCCAGGCAGATTTCGTCTGTGCCAGAGTCAGCCACTCACGCTGACCCACATTTTCGCGGCCTGGTATTTTACTTTGATCGTTCTGTGTCAATACACTTTTCATGACAGAATGTTGGTTTTGGTGTCAATTTAAAGCTGAATAGTTGTACTTTATCGCAGTAGGTTCAAAAAAGGAGAACAAAGAAAATAAAATGTCAAAATGATGAGTTGAAGTTATGCAAAAAGCAAAAATGTTATACCTTGCCGTAGAAAAATATTCGGCAAAAAATAATGAGAAAAGATATGTAAATTTGGTTTAAACCATGCAAAAATACAATAAATTACCTTTACAATGATATATAAATTATGGTAATTTTTTCTTTTCATTATGCAGTAATGCGAAAGGAAAGAGATGCACAATTTTATTTTAGTCTCGGCCGCATATTCACTTACCGATGTTTTTCTTTGATCAGTCAGTGTAAATACACTTTCTATTAGATGATGCTGGTTGTGGTGTTAGTTTGAAGCTGAATAGTTGTACTTTATTGTAGTATGTTAATAAAAGGAAAACAAAGAAATTAAAAAGTCAAAGTGATGAGTTGAATTTAGGCAAAAACCAATAACTTATATACCTTGCTGTAGAAAAATATTCACCAAGAATAAAGTTATAAAGAAACAAAGCCATGAGTCAGACTCAGCTGTGAAGTACCGCCACACATAGAGCAACCATTTTGTGACACCATGCTCGAGCGTCTTTGGTACGATGCGTAAATGCAATTTATGGTGAATATTTTACAAAAGTTTCTTAAAATGACGATTAAAAGTGTCATCGGAATCTCTGAGGTTGGATTTGAAATGACGATCGAAATAGTCATCGGAATCTCAAAGGGTTAATAACTATTTAGTTTGACAGTGCAGGCAAGAGTACAACCAGGGTCTGGCATCCCTTTTTAACTAGACAGATGTCTGATTGACTGTTGGTCAGGTGAGTTGCAGGTGAGTGTGAAGTTATGTGCAATTCTTTTTTTTTTCCTTTCTTTTTTTTTTTTTCTTTTTTTTTTTTTTTTTATACTTATCAGATGGAGACAAGATTTTCAGGACTTAAATGGTGAGTTAATGGGAGCATGACTTATTCAACTGGGCAGACTTTGGTTTGTGTCTCATTCTGTCAGATTCTTTCTGGCTCTCTGGGTCCTACCTCACCCCATCCTACAGTGGGAAAGAAGGACTGGATGATGACAATGATTAAAAAAAAAAAAAAAAAAAAAAAAAAAAAAAAAACAGGCATGGCAATAATTATGGTGGAGTCCTCTGTTGAGCAACGGAGCAAAAACATTCTCCCCCCCCTCTCTCTACATATATGTACAGTATATACATATATATATATATATATATATATATATATATATATATAGCCTCTGTGGTACAGTGGTAGAGTGTGCGTTTCATACACGGGTGAACCAGGGTTCGCGCCCCGCCAGGGTAATAAATTTTGGGAGTGTTCACCCGGCCACGAACTGCATTGGCGGACAAGAGGGGAGCTGTGGTTGAACCAGTGTCGCTTGCTATAAAGTACGCTTGCACCCAGTCAGCTTGTGCGGACCGATTACACTTGGTTCACAGACTACACGCACATCCAAAGCCACTCCAACACTACAATTACACTTACAAGCACTTCTCACCCTACATACAATCTCAACCAGACAGCTTAAGCCACTTGGCAGAGATACATTGGCTGTATTGTCCCGACTTCAGTTGGGATAGGCCAGTCCTGCAGTGGATACTCAAACAGCTGATGATAATGATAATATATATACAGTACCCTCGCGTCCAACACGGTAATATTGTCATGCATGGGTCTCGTGTTGGACCAAAAACGTGTTGGACAAACAACAGAGCTTATGAGGAAAAATGAATTATGTCAGCAACCCTAGGAAAAGTCACCCTTGATACCTACCATATACAGTAAACCCTCATTATACGAAGCCTCTTTGTACGATATTTCGCTTATACAATGTCAAAATTTTAGTACCCTATGCCCACTATACAATGGGAACGATTTGCAACAACGATGGATCATCCGCGGCTCAGTGAACAGCGAATGTGCAAACGCAACAAAAATGTCCTCACACTGTCGGCATTAGACCACACACACTTGTCCACCGGTCCAGCCTTATTAGCTAGCCCTGCCCAGCCAGCCAGCCCTGCCCAGCCAGGCAGTTCTGACATTGATGAGTGAGGGCAGTGAGTCCCTGTGACTGTGAGGCCGAGTCGGGACAATTCGCCGTCAGGACGATTCCCCATCATTTATTTACGTATCAGTTTATTTAGCAAGTACACTAGTTTTTTAATTATGTAAGTTATAAAAGTGATGGTGGTTTACTGTTTATATAGTAAATGTAAAATATGACATCAAATCATGGGCATTACATGAAAAATAATAATATATTGAAAGGTGAATCAGCTGATTTATGATTGATCCTTCATCTTAGCATAAGGCTACATACGAGACACTGGCATTTATATAAATGCCTAATTACCTCAAGTGAACGATCGACATACTTTGGAATTATACAAATAATCTTCATGATACGTCTACATAAATGTTTCGGGATATTTCGCCATCAAGTCAATTCGCCATCACAACAATAACAAGACAATTCGCCATCGGGACTTTTCGTCATCAGGATGATTCCCCGTCGTTTATTTTCATATCAGTTTATTTAGGAAGTACACTAGTTTTTTAGTACTGTACTTGTACCTCTTCAAAGTCGTTTTAAAATATACCCAGGATGTTGTAGTACCAATGGAAATTAATGAAAACAGCTGTGGGTGATGCTAGAACATAATTCAAAGTCAACTACAGCAAGGTAGAAACAAGCTAAATATTGTCTAAAAGTGCAACTTACAAATGATATCCAAAGCCAATGCTATTGAATGAAAATAGGCTTTGATAGATCCCCCTGAGAATTAGTTATTAAAGTATCAGTAAATCAGTAATAAGTATGTTTATAGAATGGTGGGGAATTGTCCTGACGGGGAACGTCCATATTATGACGACGAATTGTCGACTTCAAGGCGAATTCTCTAGGAACCACATAAACAACCGTTGCTTGCTTCAGTAAAGGTAAGATCTGCTGTATACTGTAGTTTTCATGCTTTTTTCTCTTTCTTCACTATTAATGTGTTACTTTAAATGTTTAAACATAAGGATATTTCATGTATGTGAGTGCTAAGGTGTGTGTATGTGAGAGTTTAGGCACGTCTGGGAACGTATCCCCATTGACTCCATGTTATAATGGGATTGGTATACGATGGATTGCTTTACGATGGGGTTTTCAGGAACGGAACCCCATTGTATAATGAGGGTTTACTGTACCTATACATATATTGGTACTACTGTAATTATAATAAATGGTACTGTGCTATGAATGATAACTAACCTTTTAGGATAGTGTTGGTGGGCTTGCTGGGAATGGAAGATGGTATCCAAGGCTGTAGGTAGTCCTACTGGGTCCCCAGAGGATGGCTGCTGGCGTCACTAGCGGGTAATGGCTGCTGCTCCTCCTCAACCTCCTCCATAAATCCTTCGAAATCACACTCAGAATCACCATCTTCGTCCACAGCCATGGAAGGTCCTGCTTCTGCCTGTCCTAGCACTCTGTAAGCCTTCACTGCTGCCAGGACCTTGTCTTGGTTTTTTATTATGGTCCTCACGTTGGCTTCATTCATGTCATGGGCCTTGGCAATGTCCACTTTCCTCTCCCCTTTCTTCTTCCTCTCGATGCTTTCTAGCTTGGTGGTATGAGGGAGGTGCCGCCACTTTTTGGGGTTCTCAGAAGGATTCCTAGGCATCGTGAGCAGGGTAAAATGCAGTAACAAGGGCAGCAAATGCAGCAAGAAAAAAACACCTTCCAATGCGAACTATGCAACTGAATGGCGCTGTGGTGGGAGAAATTTAAACAAAACATCAGGTGAAAGCAGAAGCGTTTGTAATTGGGCAACATCACTATCACCTCACGATAGTGGTCGGGGGAGGCTACTTGATCGGAAGTTTTTATTGGCTATCAGCATCACGGGAACGTCCAGTATGACCGTGTTGGACCAGGGGTGATCGTGCTAGAGGCGAACTCTGCTGATTTCACCCACTTCTCAGAGCTCCGTCTGTGTTATGCTAATCCACCCGTGTTACAGTAATTAAACCGAATTAAATCTTACTAATTATTGCTCTCCGTGCTGGACATGAATCATGCTGGACAAACGCGTGTTGGACGCGAGGGTACTGTATATATATACATAGTACATATATATATATACTGTATATACATATATATATACAGTACATATATATATATATATATATATATATATGCTCGTTGCCTCCCCAAACTCGAGTATCCTCTCCCCTTCTGCATTCCGTATGGTATAAGGAATGCAGAAGGGGAAAGGATACTCGAGTTTGGGGAGGCAACGGACATGATTGTGTGCAACACATATTTTAGGAAAAGAGACAGTAGGTTAATTACGTATAAGTCTGGGGGAAATAGCAGTCAGATAAATTATTTTTTGGTTAGGAGGGCCGATAGGAGGTTAGTGAGGGATGTTAAAGTTATAGGAAGTGAGGAGTGTGTGCAGCAGCACAAACTACTGATTTGTGATATGGTGCTTGAAGAACGAGTGATGAAAAACAGGACTTATGTACCTAGGAGGAAAATATGGAAATTGAAAAACCAAGTAGTAAGGGATGCCTTCTATAGCGAGTTGAGGAGAGTGGTGGCTGAACAGGGAGCTGTAGACAGAGGCGTTAATGAACAGTACAGAGCCCTCAAGAACAATCTCTTAAGAGTTACTGATGTAACATGCAGTAGGACAAGAGGACCACCAAGACATAAAGTAATTGAAAAACCAAGTAGTAAGGGATGCCTTCTATAGCGAGTTGAGGAGAGTGGTGGCTGAACAGGGAGCTGTAGACAGAGGCGTTAATGAACAGTACAGAGCCCTCAAGAACAATCTCTTGAGAGTTACTGATGTAACATGCGGTAGGACAAGAGGACCACCAAGACATAAAGTAACTTGGTGGTGGGATGAGGGTGTAGAAGCTACAGTTAAGGATAAAAGAAGGCTTTTCCGGGAATGGAAGAAAGGTGGTAGCAAAGAGGAATATTTGGCTGCCATGCTAGGGCTAGAAGAGAGGTATACATGGCAAAGTCTGAGTCACAGAGACTTTTACTTGATAACCTAAATCATGGGGAAAGGAAAAATATGATATTTAGGGTGGCAGGTCAGGTGAAGAGGGATAATTGGAATATTATAGGTGAGCAGTGTGTGAAGAATGATGAAGGAAGAGTAGTGGTGAACAGTGAGGATATTAAAGATGCATGGAGAGAGCATTATATCCGGTTGTTGAATGAGGAGTTTGACTGGGACAGAGACGGTTTGGAGCCAGCAGATCCAGTGTCTAGCCCTTGGCCTTTGATTGATGCTGCTACTGTGAGTAAGGCAATAGACAGGATGAAGGTGGGGAAGGCAGCAGGTGTGTCTGGGTTGACTGCCGAAATGTTGAAGGCCTCAGGCGATATAGGGGTGAAGTCAAGTCACTGACCTGATATACAGGATTATTTATGAGTGTGTTGTCCCAAATGATTGGCTGAAGAGTGTAATTGTAAATGTGAATAAAGGGAAGGGTGATGCCCTGGAAAGAGGAAATTATAGAGGTATACAGCTTTTAGATCAGATAATGAAGGTAATGGAGAGAGTTTTAGAAGGTATGATTAGAGAAAGAGTGAATATTGATGAGATGCAGTTTGGGTTTATGCCAGGTAGGGGGATCACTGATGCCATATTCATTGTTCGACAGCTTCAGGAAAAATATATTGGTAGGAGAAGGGATCTTTATTTTGTTTTTGTTGATTTGGAAAATGCCTTTGACAGAATCCCTAGAGAGGTGGTGAAGTGGTCAATGAGAAAGCTTGGCTTGGAGGAGTGGCTGGTTAGGGTGGTTATGGCTATGTATGTGGGTGCTCACACCCAGGTAAGAGTGAATGGAGATTTGAGTGATGGGTTTTCCATGAATGCTGGTGTGCATCAGGGGTCAGTTTTGAGTCCCATGTTGTTTATCACGGTACCTGAAGCCCTTTCACGTGACTTTAGAAACGGACTCCCATGGGAGTTGTTGTATGCTGATGATTTGGTGTTGATTGCAGAGAACGAAAGGGAGGCGGAGGAAAGGTTTGGGAAGTGAAGAGATGGTATGGGGCACAAGGGCTTAAGGGTAAATGCAGATAAAACAAAAGTGATATCTAGGGTTGGTGGCGGTACTATCAAAGACGAGGGAGAGTGGCCATGTGCAGTTTGCAACAAGGGCGTGGGAAGTAATTCCATCTTGTGCGGTGTTTGTGATAAATAGGTGCATAAGAGATGTAGTGGTATCAGAGGTAGACTGTGAGATAATGCTGATTTTATGTGTACGGCGTGTCGGGAAGAGCAGGTGGAGATTGTCAGACGAGAAAGAATTGAACTTGCTGGTGAATCTCTTGAGTGTGTGGAAGAGTTTTGTTATTTGGGAGACATGTTGTGTGCTGAAGGTGGGGCTGGAGCTAGCTCTGTGGCTAGGGTAAGAAGTGGTTGGAAGAAGTTCATGGAGCTCTAGCCTCTCCTGACATTGAGAGGACTCTCCCTACGTGCTAAGGGGTCTTTGTATGCAGCATGTGTTAGGAGTGTAATGCTGTATGGTAGTGAGACCTGGGCAGTGAAGGAGGAGGATATTCGCCAGCTCAGACGTACAGAAATGACAATGATTAGGTGGATGTGTAGTGCGTCCCTGCGTCCGAGGTCTGGGGGGGCTGGGTTCACGATAGAAGAGTTGAGAGGTAGGATGGGACTGGAGTGTATTGGTGTTGTGATGAGGAGAGGTAGATTGAGATGGTTTGGACATGAGGAGAGGATGGGCGATGATAATTGGGTGAGGAATGTGAGAAGTGTTAATATTGGGGGTGGGGTTACAAGGGGTAGACCGAGAAAGACATGAGACGAGGTCATTAAGTGTGACCTCAGGGTTAAGGGACTGAACAGGGAGGTTGCAATGGATCGTGCAGCATGGACAGCCACCATTAGGTGACCAAGGCCGACGCATGCAAGCATGTTGGAGCCTTTAAAACCGAAACAAAACAGTACATATACATTACATATATATATATTATATATATATATATATATATATATATATATATATATATATTATATTTATATAAATATATATATATACACACACAGTATATACATAGTCAAGTCGCCTGTGGCGCAGACTTCTATGCCACGGCAAGGTGCCAGCCCCCCCCCCCCAAAAAAAAAGCGCATGTATTACCTATGGCACGGGCGCAGCAAGGTTTGAAACGTGCAGGGAAATTCCCCCGGTGGCACGCTTCCCTGTTTGTAAACAAAGAAGATGGCGACCACTTCAGCTCCATACTACAAGTGCTCCAACTGTGGACTTTCTTCTCTCTTATGAGGAGGTTAAACTTCACCAAATTCATTTTATTAAGTAATGAAACAATAAAAATTCTTTGGGTATTGTGGCTAGTTTACAGGTTTATTTGTAGAATCGATATGAATGGGTGAATGACGAAGCACCTACAATATCTCTGAGCTAAGACGAAGTAAAATTCCTCCCATCATCATCATCACGTATATAAGAATGATTATTAATGTGTTAAATGTGCGTTTTGTTGACACTTGAGCATACAAACTTTATCAAATAAACTTCTTCAATCAGTGCTTGACCAGGCAGCCTCCGCCATGTTTAATGTTTTGGTCAGTCAGCTGATCTGTGTCTACTTGGCCAAGCTTTTTTTTGCTCGATCTGCAGTGCGTGGTATAGCCCAAGTAGACACAAGGCTGACCACCCTCCCATTTTTTGTGCCTATTGTTATGTGTAATACATGCACTGACTGATTGCTTGATTGTGTGGGTGAGTAAAGTGGGGATAAATGGGGAAAAGTGGGATTTCGGATGAACATCCAGAACCAAATTCCATTTTTCCCATACGTTTAGTTATTTGTATGACACGGTTTTCTATGGCACGGGCACGGTCCAGAACCAATTAGCCGTGCCTTAGGTGACTATATATACATACATACATACACATATATACAGTATATATATATGTGGAGCCTCTGTGGTACAGTGGTAAAGTGTGTGTTTTCGTACACTGGAGAGAGAGGGTTCACGCCCCGCCAGGGTAATAAACTTTGGGAGCATTCTCCTGGCCACGTACTGCTTGGCGGACATAAGGGGTGCTGTGGTTGAACCAGTGTGGCATACTGTAAAGCCACCCCGAATGGGATTGAGGCGTCTGGCAACAGATAGATAGACGGAAATTTACCTTTTGCAGGAAAGCCCAAAATTTCCAAGAACTTATGTCTCACGATCAAGAATTCACCTTTTTGAGTTAACATATGGGGTTCTGGTGGGCAAGGCAATCGTCAGTTGTTGTTCGCCTTTTTTTTTTCACAGTTCCGGCCAGCTGTGGTCACCTTTTTTGCTTTGCCCTTTGTTCGGTTATTGATCTCGTGTGGTCTACCTGTACTGTATTATGGTTTCCTCTTCATTCATTGGAGGACTAGGTAATAGTGGTGACAGTGAAATACTGGGAAGTTCAAAGGATGGTGGCATGAAGAGAAAAGAACGTCATGAGTATCGAGTCGGTATGAAGAGGAAAAAGCATTCAGTAGAGGATCAGATGAAGATTTTTCTGGCCGGTGATTGAATTCCTTAAAGTTTCTTAACGTTTTTATCATATTCATATGGTTGTCAGTTATTCTGGTATCCTGTTTTATGAGAATTATGTCTCAAAAGTGAGAAAAAGGGTGACTTTGGGAGGGGCTCTTAATGTTTCTTAATGTTTTAATCAAATTCATATGGTTGTCAGTTATTCTGGTATTCCGTTTTATGAGGTTTATGTCTCAAAAGTGAGAAAAAGAGTGACTTTGGGAGGGGCTTTAGAACCAATTAGATTTTTTACCACCGAATTAATACTTTTCAGTTGGCGAAATTCTGGTTTCACGCCAACATCATGGTACCGGTACCAATTAGATGCGAAACTTAAGGGCTCACTGTATTCAGCATTGGGGGGGGGGGGGGAACTAGTCTACAAAAAATTACAAAAGGAGTTAAGATGAAGGATGGGACAGGAGTGTATTGATACTGTGATAAGGAGAGGTAGATCAAGATGATTTGGGCATGTGGAGAGGATAGGGAATGACAATTTGGTGCAGAAAGCGACAAGTGTGAACGCTGAGGGTAGGATTGGGAGAGGCAGACTAAAAATGACCTGGAACGAGGCCACAGAGTGTGACCTCAAGGATAAGGCACTGAATAGAGAGGCTACCAGAAATTGAGCAGCCTGGAAAGCCACCATTAGGTGACCAAGGCTGACGCAAGCAAGCGCGTTGAAGCCTTTGTAAACAAAATGAAAACCGTCAATTTTATATCTACCACTTCCCACCATTTATGGTACCAACTGTTTATAAAATGTGATATTTTGGAACACATTCCTAAGACATAATGAGGACTGATTGTACTGGACTTCTAATCTCCCTTACCTCAAAGTATTCCCAGCTGATTTTCTCATCCCCTTTGCGTATCGCCCTGTACAGCACGTTCTTATATGCCTTGATAAGGTTGTGCCACTTCTTCTCCACAGTGTATGGGGTGACATCGTATCCCTTCTGGTTCATCTTGTCAGAGATGTGCAAGAAAGCATCACGTTTTTTTGTCACCATCCCACTCACGTTCCGGTACTCTTGGATGAAGAAGTGTGTCATCTCGGAATCCCAAGGTGCTATGGAAAAAATAAAGAATAGTTGGAGTGCAAAACGAAATAGAAACTTTTAGTACAAGAAGTTTTACTTAACCCTTGCAGGCAAAGGATGTGGTTCTTAAATTTCATTTTCTGATAATGCCTGATGATTAATTTTTGGGAAAGACTTCTCTTAATGCATGGATTAAACTCAATATCCTCATCAATCAGTAGCAGGAAATAAGTACTCACTGTACTGAAAGGATTAATGGATACTGTTTCTTACCACTTTAGAGAAGAGATCTTTCCTAAGCTGAATACAACACCATGGCATTAACATGAATAAAATAAACCATGTCACTACTGTATACTGAAAGAAAGAATTAAGAAGTCCTTCCCAAGCCAAGTATAATCATTTGATGGCAGCAAAAATCTATCTATCTATTGCCAGACGCCATAATCCCGTAAGGGGTGGCCACTTGACTTTGAGTTACCTGTTTTACGGGGAGGGGCACTAACCTTCCACCAACCCACTTGTTGACACGTAGGGAGCACGTATGGGATGGTAATATGGTAACCACCCAGCGTTGTAAATAGTTTCTTGGCTTTAATATATATATATTTTTTAACAGAACAGAGGAAGGAAAAACAAATGAATAATAAAAAAAAATAATAATAATCCATACACCAGATTACTGGTGTCCTCTGTTCATAAAATATCTGCAACAGTTAGACTTGAACAGCTGTAGGTTGAAGTTTGGGGGGAAACAACTCTGGGGAAGTGAGTTCCAAAGAGATGCAGTGAATGGGTTAATATCGTCTTCCAATTCTTGAGAAAGATGGTAAGAGTGTTGTACAGGAAAATTAAGGACCACTGATAGTGCAGCAGGACCTCATTAATTTGGCAAGATTGAGGCTCGTGCTTTGTTGATATAAGGAGTTTATCAAATTATTCAATGTGCAGAATACTGATCCCGCATATCTGTCCACAAGAAGAAGGCCTATAGAAGGTACTGGAACCAACACAACCCTGAATCTCATCTCTTTTATGTCCCTGCCTAGAGCCCTGCTAGGACTGTTCTCCACTCTGCCAAAGATAATTTCATTTGTACTAAATGCTCTGATCTCTCTGACTCAGATTCTTTCCGCTCCTTCTGGCACCTTGCCAAATCCTCTCTAACAACTTTACTTCATTCTCTTTCCCTCCTCTTTTCTGCTCTGATGGCTCTGCAGGTGTTTCTTCTACTGAAAAAGCATAACTCATTGTTCAGACTTTCTCCTCCACTTCCAACTTAGATGATTCTGGTGCTGTTCCTCCATTATTTCCCCCCCCACCCTGACTTTCTCACGACTGACATTGAAATTTCTTCCACTGATGTACTCTCTGCTCTCACTGGCCTCAATATTGTACTTACAAGGCATAAGGGCCTGATGGAGTCCCTCCTATTGTCCTCAAGAACTGTGCTTCTGCGCTTAGACCCTGCCAAGGTAAACTCTTTCACCTTTGTCTGTCAACTTGCACCTTTCCTTTTTGCTGGAAGTTTGCATCTTGTTCAGTCTGTCCTAACTAAAGGTGACCATTCCTAGCCCTCTATCACCCAACTGTTTTAACATCCTATATTTTGAAAGTTTTTAAATCTATTCTTAGCAAAAAAAATTTAAAGCATTGATCACAAACTTCTTTCATCTTCTCACCTTCCTTTCAGACCCTTGGTCATCCACCTTTCGGGACTTTGACGAAACCTATGTCATTGCTTGACATTTCGATGGCTTTCAGTCGTCTGGCAGAAATCTTTAATTTACATACTGTCCTCTTAAGGTTTCTATCCCTCTATCTATACCTTCAACTCTGGCTTCTTTCTGGTTGTTCAATTGCTGGTGTTGTAAAGAGCCACCATTCTTCTAGAGCTATCAATAGCGGCATTCCTCTGGGCTCTGTCACATCAACTCTCTTCCTTCTACTCATCAACAATCTTCTAAGCTGTACATCTAACCCTGTCCACTCATACACTGATGACTTCCATTAGCTTCTTGCAGTGTGTCTCAGCTGTCACTTTAACAAACACAGCATGAGGTCAGGCACATCTAATGTCTGACTTTGCTCACATACCTGATTGGGGTAACAGTAATCTTGTCTTTAATCGGTAGAGAGGCAGCCTGCGATCCTAATGGACCCAGGATCGAATTGGGGCTGAGGCAGGGAACAGTTTAAGGATTTGAATTTCCTAAAAGCAGACTTTCCTAATCTACCAGATGACCCGCCGACATGTCGTAAAAATACCCCCGCTAATATCAATACACCAATCCTGTATGAGACAGCCCTAGCATGTATTCAATAAGGATGGTGGGTGTTAGCGCTGAAGTGGTGACATGTGGAGGTGTAGGAGGACTACTGGGCCTTGGGATAGGTCACTGTCCCCGAGAAATAAGCACTGATGCCTTTGCCCAGAGTCGGGGGGTGGGGGTGGGGGGGGGAATCAGTTCTAGCATCTTTCAACCTATCACAATCTCCTGCAGGAATATCTTCTAATTTTTTACAATATTCAACTCAATCATGCATGGTCTTAGAACATACTTGAAGTTTCTCTCAAGATTTATCTTGGAAAGATCATAGTACCTCTCTTATAAAATCTGCTTCCAAGAGATAAAGTTTCTTACAAGATTTATCTTGGAAAGATCATAGTACCACTCTAGTAAAATCTGCTTCCAAGAGATTAAGTATGCTAAGCAGACCCCGTGCTATTTGCCCATGTACATTACAACTCTCGTGTGGAAAGGCTCCCCCACATACAGTTCTTCTCAACAAGGTGGAAAATTTTTTGTCTCATTAATTCTCCTCCCCTTATTGGTTCCCTTCAACCTCTGTCTCTCTGCCACACTCTTCCATCTTTATCTCTTTTCTATCACTGTGTCAATGGTCGTTGCTCCTTTGAACAATCTGCTTGCATCCCTCCACCACTAAGGTGGGCATGTAGCACCCATCTGGCAGCAAACTCATTCCATTTCAGTCCAACTCTCTAATGCAAAAGCTGACCATTACTCCAAGTCTTTCATGTATGCAACAGGTCAGTGCAGGAATTGCCTTCCTATGTCTGTATTTCCTACTACCAATATGACCCCCAGTCCTTTAAGTGCAATGTGTCCAGGCATCTCAAAATGAATGGATCCTGAATCTGGCTCTCCTTTACTTTTTTATCTTCTTGGAGGGAATAACTTTGCAGACTTCTGGCTTTTGGTTCCTTCTCCCATTTATATATATATATATATATATATATATATATATATAAAAGCAAGATATGCCAAAACCACAAATACTGTAAACTACAGACACCCCAACTTTCTCCAAACATGGCCACAATGTTATTTCAAAGCAAAATACAATGATATAATGACAAATTAACTTTTTACAAGGGTTTGAAGCCTATTATACCTGAAGGCAGTATCACCATCAGCACTTTTTATAGTGGTAGGTGGTGGCGACCATCATCCACTCACTTGATGTTGTGCTGCCTACTTCTTCCTTCACCTTGATCATTCTTTTTCTGTGTCTGCCCTCTTCTCCTATTCTCCCAGCTTTCCTGTCACTTTTTATTACAAGTACTCTTCTTTCCTTTTCAGGTGGCTGAGTGACAAGCCTAACAGTATCCTGTAAGACAGGAAACCATTTACAAAACTGGTTGGTTGCCATATAACCAACCCATACTTGTTCCCTACATGTCATGTGGGTTGACAGAGAGTCAGTGCCCCTCCCATTAAAACAACTAACTCAAGGACAAACAGACACCTCTTGTGGGATTATGGCATCAAGCTACAGACAGATAGACAGACAGAGCATTTTTTATAAGCTTCCTCACTACAGTACTTAAGTCATCCAAATATCATCTGCTTTCCTCAAGCATGAACCCCTATCTCATCTGTTTTTATTTGTCACCTTACTGTATAGTAATTTCTTAATTAAACTCTTCTCATGAATAGTTTTCTTTCATTTTTCAACAAAATTTGACACTGCACTGCTTATTTCTGCTGGTTATAATTTTTTGGCTCTGCCAATTTAAAAGTCATCACTAACTTGACAAATCAGAGCCAATGCCAAGAGATTTTTCATTACTAATTTAGAAAAATCTTGAAATATCAGATGCCAAAGTAATGAGATTCTATTGCATAAGAAGATTAATACACAAATTAACTAAAATCTTTCAAGCAGACATCTAATTTGCATCCATATATTAGCCTCTTCACAGTGACGGAGTAAATGGAAGCTGTTTCTAAACCCTTCACTATAAGTGGTCTTTCCTATGCTGAATAAACTCACACCAATACAAAGGATTACACCCAGGCAGAAAAATCATCTGGGATGATGGGTAGCCAACAACAGGACTTCAGTGACTCTGTCATTCCTTTCTTTTTTTCATCAGATAAAATATTCTTCCAACACCTCATAGCTTGAGCATTCATAACCAAATACCCCTATTGTGCACTCCAAAAATATTTTAAATCCATTTGCTCCAAATTAATTCAATTGGCCCTGACTCCTATACTAACTCCACCTTTTATTTTTCTCCTCAGCATCTCCCTTCTAATCTGTCACTCACAGCACTCCTCCCACCTCTCTTGGCTACTCTCACTTTCACCTTCCATACCAGTCACTCTGTTACATTACACACACACACACACACACACACAGGTCGCCAACGGAGACGGAGCTCTTTGTGGATCGTGAGGAATTAATCGCCGAACCAGTGGCAAAAAGGAACCCAGCCTATTGTGATTATGAAAATGAATATGTGAATGGTGGTCCCGTCTGGTAATAGTGAAAAAAGTGCAGATTCTGGTCCAACAAGAGTATTAAATACAGTGAAAGTGTAAAGTTTTCGTAGGTTGCATTATGGCCGAAGGAGGTAGCTCTTTGTTTACACTCGATGGCGGAGAATTTGAGGGCTTTACCAACAAGGAAAAGGGCAAAGGAATTGTTAAATTGAATCTAACAAGAGTTGCAGGAGTGGAAAAAATGGCAGTGAGGAATGTCCAGGAATTAAAGGAGGTATGGTTAATAATTAAAGAGTTACAGGAATGGACCTTAGAACAGGATAAAGAGATTAAGATACTTAAGGACAAGTTGGATAACGTCTGTTCACGCAGTGCTGACCAAGAAAGGCAAGTTACGGAATTAAAAATGAGTAATGAATCTGCCTCTAATGAAATAAAACAGCTCAAGAAGGAAAATAAGAGGTTGGAAGAAGAAAGGGACAGGATGAAAAGTAAACTATGAATCAAAGTCAAGGATGCATGATGAACATATTAAGGAAATCAAGGAGCAGCACAAGGGGTGGAAGAAAATCCAGGAGGAAGGAAATATAAACTGAAGGAGATCATAGAACAACAAAGCAGGGAAAAGGTGGAAAAGGAAGTGGTTAGGGTACTAAGAAGTAGAGAATCTTTAGTCAGGGATGTAGCAGGCATGAAAAACAGCGTGATAATTTCAGGACTAAACAAAAAATGGATGACAGTAAGGTCAGAAAGGGATAGAGAAGAACTGAATAAGGCAAAAGAGATAGTATCAGTAGTTATGGAGGGTAACAATGAAGCTCAAGAAGAGACTGAAGAAGTGTTTAGGCTAGGAAAGTACGAGGAGGGAGGGGTGAGGCCACTTAAAGTAAAGTTTAAGTCTCAGGCAATAGTAAATGAAATTATAAACAGAACATGGAAATTATCAAAAAAGGAAGGGCTGAAGAATGTTTGGATAAGGAGAGATGCAAATGAGGAAGAAAGAGCTAAGATAAAGGAGCTGTTAAAGGAAGTGAAGGCAAAGAACGAACAGAAATGCAGGAAGAGAAGACAGTGTTTTATTGGAGAGTTATGGATCAGAAATTGAGGAAGTGGTACCGACGTAGAGAAGGAGAGAAGAGGAAATAAAGGACACTGAAAAAAGTTGGAAAGTGGCAAATACTAATGTTGAAAGATTATCAGCAAGGTTAGAAATCAACGATTACTTGAGGATTCACGAACCAGATATCATGTGCTTTATAGAGACCAAGTTCATTCATTCATTCATTGCCAGACGCCATGTATCCCAAACGGGGTGGCCAACGGCTTAGAGTTAATTGTTTTACAGGGAGGGGCACTAATCCTCCACCAACCCCACGAGACCAAGTTAAGAGAGGATATTGACATCCATATAGGAGATGGGAAATACAAATTGTGGAGAAGAGACAGAAAAGAAAAAATGGGAGGAGGAATGATGATAGCAGTGAAGAACAACATCAGTGTGGAAGATGTGGAAGTGGGAAAGGGTAAGGCCGAAGCGATAAATATGAAACTAGAAACCGGAGAGAATGGTGAGAGAGACATCGCAGTGGTATACGTTCCCCCTAAGACAAGGGCATGGAAGGACTATGAATATCAGGAGATGTTGTCAGATACGGTAATCTATCTCAAGAAAGTGATTGACAAAAGCAATAACATAATTATGATGGGGGATTTCAACTGTAAAGAGGTGAACTGGGAGGAATGGGACTCGGGAAGCAGTGAAGATTCATGGGGCACTATATTGTTAAATACTGCAATGAGTAATGTAATGACCCAATGGGTTAAAGAGGAGACTAGATTCAGAAGATACGACATGCCAGCAAGATTAGATTTACTAATAACTAAAGAACCTGATGTAGTTGAAAATTTAAAATATCAGTGTCCTATAGGAAAAAGTGACCATGTGGTCATTGAGTTCCAGATGATAAAAGGGAACATGGTGCCAAGAGATGGGTTTTATCAACAGGGAAGATACAACTATGGGAAAGCAAACTTTACAGGATTGAGGAAATTTTTTGAAAATGTGGATTGGAGAAACTTCAGAGAAACAAGAGAGATGCAGAGGAAGTGGGATATCTTTCTAGATATCTATAATTTGGGAGTGGAGAAACATGTTCCAAGAGTAAGTGGAGAAACATGTTCCAAGAGTAAGTAGAGAAACATGTTCCAAGAGTAAGTGGGAAAGAAAACAGGAAAATGGATTGGTTTAACAGAAGGTGCATGATAGCAAAAAAAGAAAGGGACATGGCATAGAACAAATGCAGAAAGAGAGGTAATAAGAAATCAATGGAAGAATATAAAAGACCTGGAAATGAATATACTGTACTGTAATCTCTTTTAAGCTATGAACAATATTTGTCCCCAGGTTTACACTGTATACTGGGTTCAGTTTAGCAATTCCCTTCAACTTTATCATACCAAAACTTATTTATCTCATTTTATTGGGTAAATATGTTCATATAATTATATTTATGGGCAAAGTGATGGAGGAAACACGAAACAGTAGGTTGGTTAACCATATTTTTATTTTTCAAATTATCAAGTGAAGACTGGCAACTTTGAGGAGTTTGTGAATGCTCCTATTGGGTGCGGATGATAGGAGGTGTAAATGACGAGGGTAGGGTTGTGAGAGGCAGACTAAAAAGGAACAGGGACAAGATCTTAATGTGTGGCCTCAGGGATAACGAACTGAATAGGGAGGCTGTCAGAGATTGAGTAGCGTGAAGAGTCGTCATTAGGTAACCAAGGCAGATGCATGCAAGCATGTTGGAGTCTTTATAAACGATATGATGCTACAAAACTGCAAAATGACACTTCAGTCCATTCACCAATACAAGTATCTCTCTATTCACCAGCACACCAAGTCACCTTCTCTCTGAAAACTATCACTTTACTGTTGTCTATACAGTACAGTATTTACTTTCAGACCATCTCACTCACATTCACAAAACTCAGAACCAGTCTGCAAAGATCCTGTTCACTCTCAACAAGCAACATAGCATTTCACAATTCATCACCACTCCACTCCTCTTTCCACGGCTCATTTTCCATTTCTCACGATGCTTAAAATCTCATCCATACAGAAACTGTATTGATCAGCATTTCTCACGATGCTTAAACTCTCATCCATACAGAAACTGTATTGATCATCCATGGATACACACCCATCTCACTCAGCAGATACTAAACCAAACACTTAAACCTTTGTCTACTCTCACATGTTTCATTAAAATCATAAGAACTCACAACATTCAACAATATTCTATCCACATTATGCATATGTAAGTAACGACTTTTCTAATTGTTCCTTTTCATTTTATTATATGATTTTTCCTGATAAATAATTGTCATAAATATTTCACAGTCATTCCCATATGCTTTGTCCACCTTCTATCTTACTGCAAACACTTCATTCAAATATCTCCATCAAATCCTAATACTACTTCATTCTTTCATATCTTCCTTACCAATCCTAAAGCCACCTTTGTTCATCGCTCACCAGACACTGATATCCCTACCTCCTTAATACTCTTCCACATACCATTCCTACAACACTCAGCAGACCACTTTATTCATTCTTACCAGACATTTTTACATCTCCCTTACCCATCCTAAAGCCATCTTGCTCATCACTCACTAGACATTTTGATACCATCCCACCCTTCCACATACCATTCCTACAACACTCAGCTGACTACTTTAGTAATTCTCACCAGGCATATTTATATCTTTTTACCAATACCAAAACCACCTTACTCATTACTCACATTACATTCTGTATACCATCCCAATAATGACAGAGAAACCTTTATGACATGACCATCAGTGTATGAGAAAAACAATGGAAGACTATATTTTAACCACTAGGCAACAGTGGCCCTAAGCACTTCCAATGTCTGTGGTGCGGGAAAACCGGTTGTAAAAAATCGTGTTTTCATCACGTTTTGACCCAAACATGATGACATTGTAGTCAGACAAAGTTTACACTCCACACTGACAATTCCTGACCCACTCATCAAGCATAAGCATGCAGTAGGCACAAAAAATGACAGAAAAGTTCATAATATTTCACATGGCTCTACTGGAAGGTACAATGCAATCTGCTGATCGGCATTTCTGGAATGCTATATGCAGCCGAGAGGTTCTGTGACAGTGGTCACAATTCACTGTGGACAATGTATGATTAAAAACTCCTGAGGAATGTACGTGGAGTACAGAGGGTAGATAGGATACAAAATAATGGGATTCGTGAAAGATGTGGAGTGAGGAAGTCGGTGGACACCAGAATCGAAGAGAGTGTACTGAGATGGTGTGGTCATGTGGAGAGAATGGATAACTATAGAGTAGTGAAAAAGGTATATCTGTGCAAATTTGAAGGAGGGAGGAGGCGAGGTAGGCCAAGGAGAAGGTGGAGACATATGGTGGATGAGTGTGTGAGGAAGAGAGGTTTGGAAGTTGGTGAGGCTAGAGAACTGACAAGAGATCGAGCTGGTTGGATGAATGTTGTGAGAAGAAGTGCATGATCAGGGATTTGGCACCCCTTTTTAACGTGGCAGCGCCAGGATTGACTCAATCAGATATGTTTACGTGAAGCTACAGACCATGGTGAATATTTTTGGTGCACCCGATAGAGCCAGGATTCTGGGGCCTTGAATGATGAGTGAATGGAAGTGTGGCCCATTGGACTGGGCAAATTTGGGCTGTCTGAACATTGCTACTCTTCACCCTGCCCTAGGGTGGGAAAGGAGGTCCAGATGATGATGATGATGAAAAACAGATTAACGAGGCCAGGTTGATGACGATGAAGATGAACTTTTATCAAACTGCTTTGTAACACTAATATAACTACATAACTGCACATATAAAACTTTGCAAATTTACAATAACACAGCAATGATTATCTGGCAGTTGTATGAAAAGTGCATTATAATGAATGTGAAACATGTGTAGATGGCTGAGCTTGTAAGGTGGAACCAGGATCTTGGGGATTGAATGACTTGTCGATAACTGTGTGACCCTCTTCAGTGAGCATGTTAATGACAGTTCTCTCACTTTTGTACTTTCTCTTACCTTAGTTTTGAATCCTACCTCACCTATCTTCTAGAAGGATCAGGACTGATGATTGATATTGATGATGAACAATGATAATGATGAAATGAGGATTCAATCAAGCTGGGTCCCATAATGATGGAGCTACTGTTGTCTTAAATCATCTTTCTTTATAGCAAGACCTGACCTGATCCACACAGACAGAAAGCAGTTAGTGTTTAGGGAGGAAGGTGACACAGAAGAGTGACTGAGTATGGGCCAAATGGTAGTACATGCACTACAGAGATCATAGTTTAATTAGTTTGCTAGAGTGTGTGCCTATGCCCTTGCATGTGTGTGCATGTTCTCGAATTATTCCTTGTAGGCTAGATAACCATGCATTCTCTGTTTCATGCTAATTCTCCATTGTCGAGAATAACAGTTATTACCACATATCACTGGATTCCTCTTCATCTGCCTTTTGGATACTGGAATAATATTTGTCTGTATATTGCAAATAAGTTAAAAGGAATAGTCCTGTAGTTCTCTTTGGCCCAAGTGCTATTTTGAGCATCAAAAGATTATATTAACATGCCAGAATAAAGGCTTGTGCATAGACTAACTGCTAACCTAATGGGCAGCTCTAGTCCTCTATTGACAAACTAAGCTAAATGATGCCGAACATTCTGGGGTCAGGCTTGAATCAGTGAAAGATGCATATGGGAAGAAAGAATTACAGAACACTGTAATACAGTACCATACAAGTAAAGTATTAGAATGCTTGAATATTGTGAGGCCATAATAAAGCAATATTCTTGCCAGACTGTAATGAAACACTGACATACTGGGAGAACAAATTTAATTAATGGAATGATGAAACACTAGGAGTTCAGAACAAATGAATGATGAAATACCAGTCAGAGTAAAAATGAGCTGGAATACTGAGCACTGGAATAGTGACAGGTCTGAGCAACAAAATGATGTGAGGTATCAGCATGTATCCTGAATGCAGGAAAACAATTATGGGGAATGCATCTAATTTGAGAAGGTCCAAATGAAGTCCTCAGCAGTCCCCCCCCCCCCCGACTGCGCATAGGCTTCGCAGCCTGCTCCCAAGGCCCAGTAATCCTCCTACATACCATACACCTCTACATGTTACCACTTTGGCGCTAACACCCACCGCCCATACTGAATACAGGCAAGGGCTGTCTAATACAGGACTGGTGTATTGGTATTAGTGGGGGGTATTTTTACGATATGTCAGCGGGTCTTCTGGTAGATCGGTAAAGTCTGCTTTTAATGAAATTCAAATCCTTAAACTGTTTCCTGCCCCAGCGGGGATTTGAACCTAGGTCCAGTAGGACTGCAGGCCACCTCTCTACTGATCGAGCCACCACAGTGTGGAAGAATATAGGTTAAAAAAAAAAAAAAAAAAAAAAAAAAAAAAAAAAATCAAATGGTATGGGATTGGCTGACAGAACATAGATGTGTACATACACAGTAAACTTAACATTCTTTTGTCATGACCACTCCTTATGGATGAGTTCACAGGAAGGAAAAGGCATAAGTGATATAAACAGCAAATCAGAGTAATCCATCCATCACCCAATCCTATGCCACCCCATAAGGAACGTAGGAACCCCAGGCTAGGCAAGTTGGTCCTGGCATTTAACCCCTTCGCGCACGATGACTCGAAACAAGTCAAAACAATGTTAGTCTGAAGATGAACCTATGACACACTTGTCAGTGTTGGTCTGAACGGATGTGTCAATATTTGGTGTGTCATAGGGGAAGGGTGTCTATTTCCAGACCAACACTCTCAAACAGTCCACATTCTCTTGGTTTTCGGTTTGGTTTGGTTTGGGAGGGGGGGATTTACTCAAAAGCTACTTGTCATATCTGAATTCTGACAACACCATGTGAAAATTTGCAAAATTCTGCAACTAGACATATGCTTAGCTCTTGCATTATAAGGGCAAAATTTTGTGCCAGAGTGTAGGGCAGTAATTTTCAGTCAAACAACAGTATTCTCACTTCATTTTGGTTCTTTCACAGCACTTTTACTCATCAATTTTGTGTGTTTTTAATAGCTTATTGTATAGCATAAATATCTGGGAACATGATAGTATACAATTTATACCGTTATAACCAATTTCTGGGGCAAATAAAATACATGGGAATGTTTACCTTTTTGCACAAGACCACCCTGCCCTCATGGCATTTTCTCTGATCATGTCACACATACAGAAAACTTACAGTGCGCGAGGGGACTATGATGAAAGTGATCAGCCTCACTCATCCAAGTGCCATTATTTGAGCAATAAACCCCAACTATCCCTTGAATATAAACCTACACAGGGTCAATCCACTTGGAGCACCTTAACCCTTTAACCGCGGGTGTCATTCCAGAATGACATTGCAAAAACTGGACCAAACTGCGGGTGTCATTCTCGAATGTTTGTGAATATTTTGAATACCCCGCGTTTTTTCCGTGCGCCAATTGTTTCAAGGGAGAGTAGCTATTAAGTTCTTTCACTCCAGCCGACCCCCACCTTCCTCCCCCCCCCTGGGGCCCCACCTCCCACCCCCTGGGCCCCCCACCCCACCCCGGACCAAACACGCATCAGTATCTGTCCAGCTGTGTGAGCGACAACACTGCTGATGTGGAAGTGAAGTGCAGGCAATTACAGTGCCTTTTACCTGCCTCAGTGAACACAGAGTGGGTGTTTATCGTATGTGCAGTGTTCATATATGTTTATAGTATTATTATCAGAATGAGGTTGGCATTTGGTAATGGTGTGTGAGCGAAAAATAGTGATTACAACACCGCTGATGTGGCAGTGAAGTGCGGGTAATGACAGTGCCTTTTACCTGCCTCAGTGAACACAGAGTGGGTGTTTATCGTATGTGCAGTGTTCATATATGTTTATAGTATTATTATCAGAATGAGGTTGGCATTTGGTAATGGTGTGTGAGCGAAAAATAGTGATTACAACACCGCTGATATGGCAGTGAAGTGCGGGCAATTACAGTGCCTTTTACCTGCCTCAGTGAACACAGAGTGGGTGTTTATCGTATGTGCAGTGTTCATATATGTTTATAGTATTATTATCAGAATGAGGTTGGCATTTGGTAATGGTGTGTGAGCGAAAAATAGTGATTACAACACCGCTGATGTGGCAGTGAAGTGCGGGTAATGACAGTGCCTTTTACCTGCCTCAGTGAACACAGAGTGGGTGTTTATCGTATGTGCAGTGTTCATATATGTTTATGGTATTATTATCAGAATGAGGTTGGCATTTGATAATGGTGTATGAGCGAAAAATAGTGATTTTAGATCGCTCACTTCTAATGGCACTGCCCATCCAGTGATAGTCAACGAAATCATGAAACCTACATCATTGCAAAGCCGAAGGTTAGTACTTTCTAATGGTACCTTATTTTTCGCTCTAGATTTATTCTGTGCAGAGTTACTGAAAGTGACAGTGATATACAGTGATGCGACAGTGACGTGCTTTACCAATAATTGTATAATGGATAATGTAGTAATAAGGGATATTTTGCCTAGAAAAAAATGTAAATATTGGCCAGTATAATAAGTGATATTGTAATAAGAGAATCTGCGGCACTTGTGTAATTCTGTGATGCGACAGTGACGCAATATAGTAATAAGTGCAGTGTAAATATAATGTATATTGCCCAGATTATATGTAAAATAATATTAGAAGTTAGAAATAATGAAAAGATCGCCTGAAACGTCAGTGAGCGGGTGACGCCGCAGTGAAGTGCCTTTTACCTACCTCAGTGAACACAGAGTGGGTGTTTATCGTATGTACAGTGTTCATGTATGTTTATATTACTATTATGAGAGAGTGGTTGGCATTTGGTACTGGTGTGTGGGGCGTAAAATAGTGATTTTACACCCCTCACTTCTAACGGCTCTGCCCGTCCTGTGAAAGTCAACAAAGTCATGAAACCTACATCAATGGAAAGCTGAAGGTTAGTACTTTCTAATGGTACCTTATTTTTTTCTCTAGCTTTATTCTGTGCAGAGTTATTAAGGTTTAAAGGTTTGTTTACATTTGGCTGAAACCCCCGCGGGAGAGGACAGTCAGACCAAAACAATACCCGCGGTTAAAGGGTTAATTACCTACTAAACCCCCTGGTGCAATAATTTGGTTATCATCCAGCATAGTAAATGGTTTCTTGGTGTACCGGAAACCATTTGGCCTGTCACTCAGTGAAGAGTTACCCATAGGCAGATGGAAGAGGAAAGAATGAAGGAAAGAAAGACAGAAGAGGGAGTGAAAATACAGTACTGAAATATTTGGCAGCCAGAATTAAGGGGTCTTACTACAACTACATTTACTCTGTGTCATTCAACCCACCCCTCACTAGAGCCTTAATGAAATTTAAATCCCTCCCAATCATTCCCAACTAAACCGATTACCTTTACATGATTTTTGAGGAGGTCTGTCGAATGGTCCCACTGAACCCTGGCGGTCCTCAGCTGTGCCTAGGGAAGGGAGGTGGGGGGAGAAATATTAATATTGGGAACACAGACAGTGCAACACGTGAGGCAAAGAAAGTAATACTGAGAGCTATTCCCACTTCAATGTTTTCCTTTTCCTGTTTTCTGATCCTCCCTACTTTCTCATACTTGTGGTGAATTGTGTTTGGATGATGATAAAGAAAATTTTATCCTACGAAAAAAGAGAGGGTTGGATACAGAAATACTAAACAGAAAGCAGAAAACTAGGAGAACTCTCAACAGACTGTTCAGTGAAATGAAACACACAATTATCACTCATCAGCCAAACCTTCAAAACCTTCAGCATGTAAACACCAGCCACAAATTTTCCAAAATTTTAGATGGACTCAGATTAAGACAGGGAAGACCTATCTATCTATAGCCAAATACTATACTCCTGCAAGGGGCGACTTTGAGTTAGTTGTTTTACAGGGAGGAGCATTAACCCTCTGTTAACCCACTTGCTGACACATATGGAACATTATGGGTTGGTTATATGGTTACCACCCAGAGTTGTAAATGGTTTCCTGGCTTACAGGAAACCATTAGGCTTGTCATGCAATGCAGAGCCACCTGAAACAGAAAGAGGAATAATAAAGAGTGACCAGAAAGATGGGAGAAATAGGAAGAGAGGT